>NC_069094.1:9804242-10108518 GCF_947172395.1 Bicyclus anynana | reverse complement strand
AGTCTATAAATGAAATCCTGTAAGGAGTAAACTTGAATTATTTCCATGTTGATTTGTCTATGCCACATCCATTCTAAAATATGCTAGATAGCTCGCAGGTAAATGGCCGCGAATATTGTCTTGGCCGTGAGAATCGGATCTTCCCGATATGCCGTCTATACTTAGATGCGCTGGACACAGCTTTCTTCGTGCCTCTGTAAGTGTTGTCCAATAATATTCAACTTGGAACTCTTATGTTGATAACATACTGAGTTTATTTACGAACATTGTATAATCATAGTTAAAATGTCGAAATAATATTGGACCAAATGAAGTCCCTTGCGTCACTACCTCGACCAACTCTGGAAAATACATAAGTTGTAAAATTGCCAAAAACAAATTAATTGAAGTTTACAAATGTTTATGCTTATATTTTAGAAGAGATGGATTTCTGCGCTCTCCTGGCTGTCCAACGAGGAAATGCAGCCAGTATTCTTGCCGTGGGTATTAGTATTTTTATAGTTATTAGCATAAAGTTAGCTTAAGTTTTTTATTGTATTCTTTCTCAATAAAAAAGATAGGATATCTTCCAAAACATCGTACATTTAACACATTAGGGAATATCATCATCATCATTATCAACCCCTATTCTGTTCCCTACTGAGCTAGAGTCTCCTCTCAGATTGAGAGGGGTTAGGTCAAATAGTCCAGTTCCAATGCGGATTGGCAGACACGCAAAGAATAAAGAAAATTCTCAGGTATGCAGGTTTCCTCACGATGTTTTTCCTTCACCGTTCGAGACACGTGATATAAGGGAATATATTATAGGCAGTAAAATTCGATAAACAAATGACAGCGTTAGGTTTTTGTGCGCAACCTATTCTGCGCACCTTTCACCGTGCGCTGCCGCTAACAGCGTGCACATGGTGCGTGCGAGCGCGCACGCCGTGGTCTGCTGCTCCTCGGTTGCGCACCTTTCACTTCTCAGGCGTTAGTATTGAGACGTACATAGTGTATGCTGCCAGGAAAGATACACCTATTTAGACAATCAAGCTGAATGACTAAACTCCATTGGTGCGTCGGAGCTGACACACACTTTTTTTTGCAATGGGATTACTATATTATCGAGCATATATATTTTTCCATTAGATGGAACTTATTAAAGTCACAATCTATTTATTCTGTTGTACTTTTTGGGTCGTAACAGTATAGCATCACATTCCAATATCAATCTTTGCGCTAATGAGAAACGTGCATAGATAATATCTACGGATAGTGCGCTCCGCTAGTTTCAAGAAAAAACGGACTTAGTTCCGCCATGGAGATCGAGCTTGATTCTTATATATAAAAAAAAATAAACACCGCTCAGAAACTGTATTAAAGCGTTACATTATAACATACTTTTTAAGGTATATTAAACGTGGAACATTTTTTTTATTCGAATGATAATAACTATTTCATTTGCTAAACTTAACTCGCCATGCATCGCTGTGTTTGAAATTCGAAATTTAAATTTTGAAGAAGTAGGTACCTATTATTTTGGTACTGCACAGTACGTACAGCAGAGTTAAATTAATAAAATTATCCTTAAATTTCCAAGCCTGATTAATGTTTAACCAATGAAATGTTTTTCATTATTTCCGTAATATATACATTAATTATTGATATACAATGATTATTATTTCCGTAAGAGATTTTTGGGACAAATATGCCGCCCCAGGCTCCAGCCTACTTAGCCTGTAGTAAATCCGCCATTGACCTTACTACCTATGATACAAAAAACATCTGAGCTTATTATTGAATATTAAATTACCTAGATACTCTTCAAGTTTTATGTCCAAACATACACAATGCTGCCATTTCTGTAAAGCTTTGAATATAGTAAGAGAACTTAGCGTAACCTAGTTTGCCTAGCTTAGCCTATGTACATTGTAACTGATTGAGTAATAATAATTGACATCCTCCTTGTAGTATTCGTCTATAGACACTGTGGCTTTAATGTCTGAAGTTCGTTGAAATGTGATGACTTTATAGATTTTCAACTAGTAATGAAACTGATCACTAATTCTAATATTATTGTGATATGTACCTTGGACTTTTACTACGAGAGTTGTAATTAACCTAGCCTAGATGCAATTAGTTTAGACCGCTGCCATCAACTACGTATCTCAGTATGTTAAATAAAATAGTGCATTCATTGTAATTGTGCATTCGTTGCATGCAAATGAAAACATTCATTCATGTGTTCATTTGCATGAAAATTTGCAAATCAAGTTATATAGCTATGAAAATCCCTAATATTAAAATTTAACAATAAATAAAAAAAGTGTCTAACAATAAAAAAAATAGTTAAAAATAAAATTACATATCAAAAACAAACCACACTTATACCCGTGTATCTAACACTTTTTCGTTACGTGACGATATCTGCCAAGTCACTCTACTGTAAGCTGCATAAAAGAACTTCGTTCCAAAAATTCACCTAAGTTAAGAAGTGAGCATCCGTACTCATTTGAAACACAAGCAGGTCAAGTGCTTTCATTCTCCCAAGTAAACTCAAATTAAAACGATCTTTATCAGTATTGGAATCTTCCAGTAGTAAGTGACTGGTAAGTTGTAAGGCTTGTCGGCCAGTGTCACAGCAAGGCTACCGTTTATGGAGACAATTGTGTGAATATTTTCCTTGTTCCTCAACGGAAAACCTTGCTCATCGCGAGAGACCGCCAAACGCTTAATAAGTACATATTGTCTACTTGTTTGCGTTCACTGATTAATACTTATGCGATTATGTTACACTAGCACACACCCTGAGGTTTTACCCGCGTAGTTCCTGTTCAAGTGAGAATTCGGGGATAAAATATAGCCTATGACACTCTCCAATAATGTGACTTTCTAGTGGTAAAAAATTTTCCAAAATTGATTCTGTAGATCCAGAGATTATCTCCTGCAACAACAACTTTATCTTTTTATAATATTAGTAGGTATAAACTTTTTTCGTAAGTTTTTGTTGATATTATATAGTTACTTAATAAAATAAATTTAAATGTATTTTGTATTTTACAGGGTATTCACACGAAAAATTTCGTTAATTATTAATTCGTTTGTGACGTTAATTTATATTATTTGAGTTTTACATAAATCTCGTCATTTTGAATATACTTTATTTTAATTTTTAACAATTGTTAATTTTAATTTCTAGTGATTTTTGATTTTAAAGGGAGGCCTGGCCATTATAGGCCTCCCTTTAAAATAAAAAAAAAATAGGCATTTGCTAATGATGATAAATTTTAAGAGTTTCGTTGGTATGAATAACGAGGAGTTTATTTTACTTGTATAATATTTTATTAATCCTCCTTATAAGAATACTTACGTCAAATATTTATATACACCGAGCAATTTTTTTCGTCTATAACCAAAATCACACATAATGTACCCAATGTCTATTATCCATTAGTGTTATTATGAAAAGAAAAAAACAAAGTACAATTCACGGAGCTATAATTGTAACAAACTTTCAAATATCGACTATTTTAAAACATCCTGTTCAAACAAATCAAACACCTACCTACCACCTCGCGCGGTCACGTCGGCATGGTAGGGGTAGGGTAGGGATAGGGTAGGGGTATGGTAAGGGTAGGGTAGGGTGGGGTGGGGGTAGGTTAGAAGTAGGTTGGCGGTAGTTGAAAGATTACATCGAGTTTCACGCGGACAAAGTCGCGTGCGTCCACTAGTTTAAATATTTAAATGTACTTCTAGACATGTTATCCATCTAGTAATTATGTAGTAATCGTAAAATATTTTTATTTTATAAACCTACTGACTTTTGTAATGATTCTGAAGTAGGCATTACCTTCAACTTTTTTATCATTGTACATTAATATCTTTATGCATTTTTATATATTAAGTCTCAAGTACCTAAGTAATTTGTTTTGTCTTGTCTTGATTATTATCATTAACATACAAGTAGGTACGTAACTGCAAAAATATATTTTATACCGGATTACAATAATAAAACGGGCGTACGTATTACATACTTTACCTTACCTACTTACGAGTATACTCGTCGAAACTTTATTTATCGAATTTCATACAAATATTTTTAGATGTTGCAAATTTTGAACCGATCTCACGCCCCCCCCCCCCATATACGCCTATGTTTAGATCGGTTGGCTTGTGTCGTCACGAGTCGAGATAGTACGAAGTGTTAGATGGGGAGTAGTGGGAGGCCGAGTGTTGGCTGTATGGGCAACGGGTACAAGTCCGAGACTTCATTCAAGCTCATTATCTGCCACTCGAGGGTTTATTGGTAACATTATTAGTGGGAATTGTTAGACCTGACAGACTTTCGTTCAATAATGGTGTTTTGCTCTTTAGATCCGCTTCTGATGTCAACCCGTTTTTCCAACACACGCGGGATGACGCCTTACCGCTGTGCCCTTACGTTACCGCTGATACCTAAAATCTTGTAATTTTCCTTAAAAAAAATCTTGATCAGTGTAACTCACGATATTCCAAAACGTAATAAAGTTTGCATTGTACTGTACCGATGATACAGCAGCAGGAGCAGCCTTCATAAAATGAGGTGCCCGATTTTCTGGTCACAGGGTTTTAGTCCAGTCACGGCGTCACACCCTGGCAGGCAGTGTGTCATAGGCACCGTAAATACATGTCTCTTTCTTCAGGGAGACTTCTAGCTGTCGAGCGTTGTCAACTACAAGCTCGACAGCAAAGAAGGATGGTCTCACGTTGCCTCCTTTTGTGAGACTATCAACGTCTTAAAGGAGGCAGCGGAACAACAGACAAAGCGGGTGCCTGATGCTGGCCCGCTATGCAGAAGAAGAACGCATCTCCTCCCATTTGTAGACTGAGTGAAATGACGAGCGCGTCGGGATGTAAAAGTGTCTGTATTCGCGATCCTTTTAAATCCCAATAAGATACAGGTGGCCCCGATGGGTTTTTTAGTAAGTGTGTCAGCCAGCTACTCCTACATATTCGGCCGTAGTCTACACAGGGAGCCGTGATAGCCCAGTGGATATGACCTCTGCCTCCGATTCGATGATTGTGGGTTCGAATCCGGTCCGGGGCATGCACCAACCAACTTTTCAATTGTGTGTATTTTAAGAAATTAAACATCACGTGTCTCAATCGGTGAAGGAATACATCGTGAGGAAACCTGCACACCAGATAATTATCTTAATTCTCTGCGAGTGTTAAGTCTGCCAATCCGCATTGGGCCAGCGTGGTGGACTATTGGCCTTACCCCTCTCATTCTGAGAGGAGACTCGAGCTCAGCAGTGAGCCGAACATGGGTTGATGACAAGTCTACACAGCTCTGTGCAGTCTCCGGGTGCGAAGCGTAAACGCATTTCCCAGCAACAAAAGGCTCAGTCCACTATAGTGGTTTTTGCCGATAGAAATACGTGTGTCGGTAGTCCTTCCCCAGAATAACTCTGCCACAAAAAGCTCTCTTATTACTAAGCTTGCCTGCAGCCATTAGCACCTTAATTAGCGAGGTTGTGATATAATGTAAGTATGGTAGAGTCGTGAAGCTGTGGCATATGCAACTTCAATAACACATTCGATTTCCTAACTTCACAGAGTAATCTTGGTAATGAGCAATCTGTTGGGCTCTCACTCGTTTAATGCTCGGTGAAAGTGCATTGCATAAGTAGCCCTACGTCTACTTTACCGCAAATGTAAGAAAAAGATAGACCACTGTTTGCCAAACTTTTTTCTTGACTGCGGGACGCAAGGGACGGTTACGAGATTATCTATAATTCAATAGTAAGTGGTTAAGTTTGTGGTATTGTTGGGGGTAAGCTCTGGATCTACTTAACTGATTTTGAAAATTCTATTACCAATAGAAAGTCACGTTATTTGTGAGTATCGTGGCTTTATTTCATCTCCGTATTCCGACGGGATTGGGAAATATGCAGGTGAAACATCTGCTAGTCGGTCAATATGTTTGTGTCTTTATGGCGCTTTAGAAAATTATATTGATTATTATGTCAATCGAGGGTGATAATTTCACTATCAGTTACAAAGGACAGCCCGGGTAGTAACACTATCAGCTTCCTATATATCGAATTGTTGAAAGCTATTAAAGCTCAATATTTTATAGCAACTACCTCGTTGTTCCAGTGATGAGCCTGTGCTTTCGGATCATGAGGTCCTGAATTCGAATTCCAGGTCGGGTTCTATGAGATACTGAGGAGTTTTTCTGATACAGTGAGATTGACCCTGTTACAATGATATGATTTTATAGCCTGTTCCACGCCACAAACCCAGGAACCGATGTTCTGAAGCCACATTCGCTGGCTCGAGACAGTATGGTTAAAGTTTGGTTACTATTTGAGAAACACTGACATTGTGTCAGGACAAATTGTATGACCTTTTACTACGCGTGCGATCTGTGAAGTAATGAATGTTAAACATCGTGTAATACACTTAAACGTTGTAGTTTCTAATTACCTAACTAATAGCTCGTTCGCTGGTTGCATTTTCAGCTTTATGTCTTACATTAATTAGCATTCAAAAATATTTACAACGAATCTTCTCATTGTAGTTTTTTTTTTATAATGAAAATTGACTGACCTAGCAGAGGGCCTACCTGATGGTTAACGGAAAACAATATCTTCACAAGCATGCTAGACACACGTCCCAGAAAGTGACGCCCTGTATTGGGATAAAAAAAATTAAATAATAAAACCGGGTGACAAAACTCATACTCACTCACAACTCGGGTGATAAACCGGGTACTCAAAAGCCATAATAGTGATTATAAATTAGAATTTGAACTTGCAAATTACAATAATTCACCAACTGTTATCGCCGCGATTCAACGACTTGCGGTACGGACGGCTTCAGTGTGCTCGTGGCGTTTGAGCCGCCTACATCTTTTGTTGTGTAATTCTTTATGGGTTACTTGGGATAGGCGGGGAGAGTGACTTGAGTGGAAAAGTTTGTTAACAGTCAAAGGCATCTTTAACCCTACACACAACGTTCACAAGTGCGTGACTTCACTCAAGGTCATTCTCTGCCATTCTAGGGTCTTATTTTTGTTTTGGTCAAATGTTGGGAATCATAACGTTTGTTCGACATTAGTTTTCTTATTTTTGTAATCACTTTGAGTCTGCTAAAACAACCAATATATTAATTGCAATATGAATATATCGTAAACAATATTAAGTATTGAATATGGTCATAAAGTTAAAGAAAACATATTATAGCGAACACGTATGGAGTGAGTCAATGGGACGGACGGACAAACAAGTCGGGACGGGTGCTTCTCGGAACCCTTTTGTTGCATATCATTCTCATTGCCCAATAATACAAATTTAGAATCGCACACTAGCGCTGTAAACTGCTTACTGAAGATTTAAATTATCATAATATTAGCTGTACTCTTTAGATATAAAGGAGCCTAGTGAGATTACGGAGGGCGTAGGTTCGAATCTGGTCCGGGGCAACTTTTCAATTATTTGCATTTTTTTAAGAAATTAAATATCACGTGTCTCAAACGGTGAAAAAAAAACTTCGTGAGGAAATTTCCATACCTGAGAATTTTTTAGATTCTCTACGTGTGTGAAGACTGCCAATCCGCATTGGGTCAGCGTGGTATTTTCCTAACTCCTCTTATCCTGAGAGGAGACTCGTGCTCAACAGTGAGCCGTATGGGTTGACCGATCAAACTGCTAGTAAATGGTAACAAAGTAATACTTTACAGGCCATGCCAGCAGTACGTCATAAGAAAGTGCCATGTTTCTATGAATCTGAGGCGCGGATGCTAAGCCTCATGTGCCTGTAAAATATACACGTAAAAAAAAACTAGTGAGGACATGAAAATTATTTTCAGGCACATTTTATTTTATTTTACTTTAATTTGGTCCCGTTGGTCTATGTCGTACCCACTCCTAACACGGTCTTTCCAGACTTATTGGAGGGAAATGGGTATATTGGTCATATTTAAAAAGAAATATGACGAATATTCTTGAAAAAAAAAATTGTTACAAGGAATGAAGTAAGTTAACGTAAAACTTCTTTTCCTTCGCAACCATCTTCAAACAGCTAAAGCAATTTCTCGGCCGAGGTTTGTAATTGCAATAAAGGAATGTAATATAGTTTTATGAAATAAGTATTATTTTTCTCGTGAGAAATTAATATTTTATTATCTACCTAAGTCATTCTTCGTATTTCTAGTCGGTTATGCAACCGTAATTATTATTTATAATAATTATCATATTTTACTATTAATTATTCTCAGATTAATTTATGTAAATTTTCCCATTGAAATTATCTATTATCTTATTTTGTTATTATATATAATAATATAAAATGCATTTTACGTTTAATTCTTTACCTCATTTGTGTATTACTAGGTACACAAACGTATTTTTATGTGCAATGAATTTTGTTATATATTTTATCGATACAACACAAAGTATGAGCAAATAAACTCAATCCTTCACACATCTGATATTGTAATTAATTTTATAAACTATATTTATACTCTTTTTAAGTTAACGCACCGTTATTTATAATTGCGTGAAAATTCATTTATTTCATTGGGATTAGTTTACAAGCACTTTCGAAACGTCAGGTAATATTACATAATATTGCTAGATAATGTTGATAATGATTAGTCGAAGACTTAAAATTAAAGTTACGAAAGTTACGAAGGTTCCAAATCCGAAAAGAGCCCACAACAAACTCAGCTAAGTTTTTTCTTTATTAGTTTATCACTATTTACGAGTAACATTATGTATTTAAGTAACCAGTCATAATACAATGCATTTAATTTCAAAACTTATTATTTTATCGTTTTGTTAATCATTGTCAAAGACTAACTCAATTAAAAAAAAGCGTTCAAGTTGTGACGTCAGAAAAAAAACGCGCGTTAGTAAAGCGTACATTAGCGCTAATGTTAAAGCTGTTATTGTGAGCGGCGGCGATCCTGCGGTCCTGTAGGTCGCCGTCGGCAGGTAACGACACAAAACGACACGCGTCGCTCCATATCAAGAACAGGGGTGTTTACATTGTGCGACATCAGTGATAGTCGGTATGACGGTTTAGGAATAAACGTCTTATTAATATGCTTTGGTTCAGAATCGCACTCTGGTTTAATAAGTTTGCCCTTTAATTTCGTACCACTTGTCCAGTTGAGCCCATATGACAACGTCGAAATGTGTTATCGTGATGCACGCCTTTAGTGTTAGGTTTATTGTCATTACGGAATTTTTGGAAAAGCCATGCAATAGCTTAAAATTAAAATAGTAGAATAGCAGTCCACATACACACACGACAGATTAATTTTGAGTAACAATAGAAAATCTAATTTTAATGTAGCAATTTTTCGAAAAGCCGCTCAATAATTTGGTAGGTAGGTATTATGACTAGGTTTGAATATATTGATTTTTATATTAGGTAATGTATCATAAAAATCAATATACTCAAACCTAGTCATCATCCCCAATTTTATTCGCCATACAAACTTAACGTGGAACGATGGACCATAACATCTTATTCGAGGTAAGAAAACACAAATGTGAACATAGATTTAGACTTGTAATTAATGTGTAATTTTAAATGAAAGTCGTGTCGAGTCCGTGTCGTCTGTCTGTAAATTGCTTGCTCAATTACCGCCCGGATTAAAACAAAGCGATCCGAATGAATTCTGAGAGATGGCAGTCGTCTGTAATAAATACAAGTAGGTACCTGATGATTGATTGACCTTCTGTTTAGTCTAGAATCAACATTTTGCACGGTTTGGTTTGTATGTCTGTTGTAACCAGAATTCATTTACAGTTTTGCGCTTTTTGCGTGAGATTATTTGCTATACCAGTAGGTAGGTACCAGTTTGGATCATGCCGCGTTGCAAGAACCAGCTCATGACTAAGGGCCCCGCATGGGTTCGAAACTAGTCGGGCATACTCCGACCTAATATCACGTGAGTTTTAGCCGTGTTTCATAATCAATAAATATGAATAACACTCACGATAGTTTAAATTCTAAAATTGGTACCTACCTGTAATCTCAAAAAGGTAGATTTAGATACCTATTTGTATTGTAGTAGGGTGTTTTTTTATGTTTTCTTGTTTATACTTTGTTCTACATTATGTAATACGTACAATGTTTATAGTTGTGTTCATGAAGCGTTAATAAGAGATTTTTATTAATACCTAATAACAGAATACAAAGTTAAGTTTCAATCTTAATACAAAATTAGATTGATTTGTAACTTATTTTAGTTTTACCGATATTTGCGTTACAATTTGGCATTTAAAAATATTTCGCTTTAAATGCCAAATTGTATATGTAATTATTTCAAAAATAATATCATCATTAACAACCCATATTCGGCTCACTGTTGAGCACGATTCTATTCTCCGAATGAGTGGGGTTAGGCCTTAGTCCACCACGCTGGCCAGATGCGGATTGGCCATATCCACTGGAGGTCATATCCACTGGTAAAATGGTTTTATACTATTATTAAATCATTTTCACGACTAATTGTAAAATGAGCTCCAAGCTCCAAATGACCTCTATACCAGATTTTCAAAATTGGTTCATTGGCTTACGTGAAAAGGTAACAGGTACTTATTTCATATGGATGCGCGGTGGATTTACGAAACGGAGGTCCTGGGTTCGATCTCCGGCTGGGCAGATTAAGATTTTCTTCATTAGTTCAGGTCTAGCTGGTGGGAGGCTTCGGCCGTGACTAGTTACCACCCTACCGTCAAAGACGTACCGCCAAGCGATTTAGCGTTCCGGTACGATGCCATGTAGAAACCAAAAGGGGTGTGGATTTTCATCCTCCTCCTAGAAGTTAGCCCGCTTCTATCTTAGACTGTATCAATACTTACCATCAGGCGAGATTGTAGTCAAGGGCTAACTTGTAAAGAAAAAAAAAATCTTCATATATTACAAAAATAATATGTAAAGTAGTATTGAATCCATCAGAACACAGCGCATGTTCGCTCAGTTGATTGATTTAATGCGCCAGATGACCTTTACGGCAGCTTGTCTGTGGACATGACATCACAGCGCTGTGATCAACTTAGCCCAGATTTTATTAATTAATCTTCCATAGGTACTGCTCTCGGCTAGAGCGTAGTATCTATGGAAGTCTATAAATGAATAGAATGCAGGAAATAATACCAAACAACGATGTGTGCGTGTGAATAAGTGGCTGTAAGTATACAATGTTAAAAGATGTAACATAAGATAATATTGTAAACTAGCCGATGCCCCGCGGTTTCGGTCCGATATTTTCCGTTTTAGTGATAACTGGCACTCACAAATAACGTGGTTTTCAAGCGGTAAAAGAATTTTCAAAATCGGTTTAGTAAATCCAGAGCTTAGCCCTACAATATCACAAAATTTATCTCTTTATAATATTAGTCATCATTAAGAACAAATTCGGCTCACTGTCGAGCACGGTTCTTTCTTTCTCATTCTCCGAATGAGAGAGGTTAGCTCTGAGTCATCATCATTATCAACCCATATTCGGCTCACTGCTGAGCTCGAGTCTCCTCTCAGAATGAGAGGGGTTAGGCCAATAGTCCACCACGCTGGTCCAATGCGGATTGGCAGACTACACACACGCAGAGAATTAAAGTGTAATATTTTATTACCTCGCTGGATGTGATAGAAACACATTTTTATGGAGGCTTGCATAAAAGAGGTTGACGATACACTCCGCGGATTGGTCCATATAGGGTTGCCAGGTTGCCGAAATCAAAAGCCGGACAGTCCAATCAGTTTGGCCTGACGTTTGGGTAAAAAAGCCAGACAGCCTATATTATTGAGGATTTAATAGATACGACAATTTCTTTTTAAAGTAAAATCAAGCCTTTATGATTATTACCGTAAAGGAGATGGACCATTTCAAGTCCACTCTTGTACCCCGTATCATTAAAATTTAAAAAATACAAGGATTTTATTAAAATCTAATTAGGTAAAAAAATCTCACCACATAAAAAGAAATTAATAAAATAAAATCAAGTCTTTAAGTTATATCAAGATGGCGCCCTTAAAGGGTGACATGACAATTGACAGAAAACGTCAAATCGACTACTGCATTGAAAACGTCATCAATCTGCCATTATTACCCATATTAGTGTTTCATTTCTTGGGAGAGAATGAATATTATTTCGAAAGAATTAAAGTAAATTCGTAGATTTGTATAATCATAAATAATTAAAAAAAAAAAATCTTTTATTTCCGCCAGGGTACAATGGCTGATCCTGGGCTCCATACAATTGTGAACCATCTCCTTTTGTTCCCACAGACACTCATCGTACGCTCGTTTGCTAAAGCCTAATAAAAGCCGGACAAGCCGGACACCGTTTAATTTAGCCGGACACGGAAAAGAAAACTTAGCTATGTCCGGCGTTATCCGGACACCTGGCAACACTAGGTCCGTATGTCCTTACGTCTGAATCGCTACCAGGCCGTCAAACTACGTGGGTAGGCATTTGTAACGAAGGTAAGTATAATAAAAAGCGGCCATCAAACGGCGTGGGTTTAGCAGACAATCCCCAATCAGAGCAATTACCTATATTAAAACAAACCAATACTGCCAAGTGGATCTCAAGGCCACCTTACCCTTATTTGGAGAAACTCTGCACTTATTCACCAATGTTTTACGAACTATCTATACTAATATTATAAAGCTGAAGAGTTTGTTTGTTTGATTGAAAGTGCTAATCTCAGGAACTACTGGTCCGATTTGAAAAAATCTTTTATTGTTAGATAGCCCATTTATCGAGGAAGGCTATATTATTCCCATATTCTTACGGGAACGGATACCACGCGGATAAAACCGCGCGGCGTCAGCTAGTAAAAATATTTACTCATACGAAAGTAACTATGTCTGTTACCTTTTCACGTAAAGCACTGATACAATTTTGATGAAATTTGGGATATAGAGCAGATATATGTATATTGGATGCTGGAGCAGAACATAGGTTACTTTTAGTCGTGAAGAAAGAAATAGAAGAGATTTAAACTTTGTTAGAAAGTCCTTAAATTTTCAAGTTATACATATTTATGAATATTGATGCGTGAATCATGAGATATGTATAAATTATGTTCTGAAAATATAATTCGAGTAAAGGAGTGATTTTTTTTTTAAATCTATCATTTTTCACGGCACTTTTAAAGTTGCAATACGCAATATTTTCAAAAAAATAATAAATTTTAACATTTTTGTATATTTCTAAATAAACACCTTTTTTCGTAAATCAAACCAATTGGTATTTACTTGTTAACCAAACTACCCATAATTTGGTGACCAAGTAAATATTTGCCAACAAATGCAAATTTTAGAATTTAAACTATCGTGACTGTTTTTTTTCATTTTTTTTTCATTTTCATTAATCATATTAATTTATTATAAAACACGGTCTAAACTCACGTAATACAATGTCGGAGTATGCCCGGTTAGTTTCGAACCCATCGGGGCCCTTAGTCATGAGCTGGTTCTTGCAACTTGGCACGATTCAAACAGTTTGGATCGTGCAAATTTGTAACTACGAGTTCATGCTATTAAATATGACTGACTTAAGACTCAGATTCAGGATCACAAAATGATTGTAAGCCTGTGTTTCTACAGGTTTTCCTCAGAGCCAACGCTACAGGTGATTGATTGATTATTATCACAAGTAAGTATAATTTATTTAACCATGTCAAAACAAATGTAAACAAACAACATACAATGTAGATTTGATCTCGTCATACCACCGGAGCTGATGTAATAGTAATGGAGCTATTAAACTGGGAAATCAGTACATCACAATGACATCAGCTGTTAGGAGTAACTGATACACTTGGTTTAACCTTCCGTGCCTAGTTAATCATTCTATACCTATTATTATTTGTATGAGTAACGTGAAAACCGTAAAGTTCAGTAACTACGTTGAATATTGTAAGTGATTCATCGAATACAAACGTATCTGCTAGTTGCTACGGTGGTATAATGGTATTTTCCTTTTAACTGCACAAAAGTTAAATAGATACACTTTCATTTCTTGAAGAGCACGTAAGACTATACGATCGATCTTCTTTCTGATCGTCATAGTAAGTATCAACCCATATTCGGTTCACTGCAGAGCTCGAGTCTTCTTTTAGAATGAGAGGGGTTAGGCCAATAGTCCACCACGCTGGTCCAATGCGGGTTGGCAGACTTCACATACGCAGACAATTAAGAAAATTATCTGGTATACAGGTTTCCTCACAATGTTTTTTCCTTCACCGTTTGAGTCACGTGACATATAATTTTTCTTAAAATGCACACAACTGAAAAGTTGGAGGTGCATGCCCCGGACCGGATTAGAACCCATACCCTCCGGAATCGGAGGCAGAGGTCATATCCACTGGGCTATCACGATGTAAGACTATACGATCGATCTTCTTTCTGATCGTCATAGTAAGAATCATTATCAACCCATATTCGGCTCACTGCTGAGCTCGAGTCTCCTCTCAGAATGAGAGGAGTTAGGCCAATAGTCCACCTCGCTGGCTCAATGCAGCTTGCAGATTTCACACACATAGAGAATTAAGAAAATTCTTTGGTATGCCGGTTTCCTCACGATGTTTTTCCTTCACTGTTTGAGACACGTGATATTTGATTTCTTAAAATTCACATAACTGAAAAGTTAGAGCATGTCCCGGACCGATTTTAAGCCCACACCCTCCGGAATCGGAGGCAAAGGTCATATCCACTGGGCTATCACGGCTTATATTATATTATAAGAACTCGACTTGACTTTTAAGAATATGGACAAAGATTGCACCAGCTAGAAGTTATTTAAAGGCAAAACGTGACCGCAAACTTCTACGATCAGTGTCTAAAAAGGCCTAAAACGGGGAGGAAACACAAGTAGGTATGAATGATAAAAACGAGTGAATCAGGACTTTCATTATTAAAATGTAATAACCAATGTTTTTGGGTTATTCACAATTATTATGACTCGTGTAGTTTAATATTAATAATTCTCGATGATGACTAACTGCCGTGTAGTACGGATGACACACAGATTATTTATTGCGAAACAAATAAGCGTGCTTTACGGCCTAATGTGATAATTATCACTTAGCTTGATGAATATTTAGCATCTAGTTAAAAGAGTTCCTAGGGTATTGTATTTATAGTGGTTGTATGAATCAGTTCAATCTTATAAGCATTGTAATATGCAAGAATTTCAAGGACATTATTAAAATAATATCAGTACCCCAAGCAACCAGCGGTCAGGGCCCCAGAGTTAGGAACCTCCTCACAATATAGGCTTTCTCAAGGATTACTACCTTCGGTATCCAATCCTTGATCGAATCTATAACAGTTAAGCACTTGTTACAAGTGATATGTGTTACTAAAGCAATAAGTATTTAAAAGCTCTTCTGAGAAGAGATGTCTTAAATAGGCTGATAATAACAGTTTCATTGATGTCTGCAAATTAAAGTGAACCGTTTAAAAAAGACAAATCATTGCAAGATAAAACTTAAACATGGACATAAAGATAGAGTTATCCGCCCACACCGCTATTTGCTGGTACAGATGAAAATACAAAAACGCCACACGACCATTTAAAGTAATAAGACAATGTAGTTCATTAGTTTAGTTACTGCACCCACGCTTGATAACACCTTCACATACTGTTTTTTTATGTAAAACAACTATTGAAACTTTGACGTCTTAATCTTCTGAGATTTTCCAAGGCCAAAGGACGTTGTACATGAGATATAATAATATCTTGACCATAAAATAAATTGTGGGTTGACTAAAACCTTTTTTCTGGTGGTTTGTACATGCATTTTTGTTTTTGTTTTGAGTCCATTTGATAAACGCGTCCATAAGTCGGTAGGAGACGGATAAAGGGCGATCCGAAGGCAAATATCCAAATATAATTTTTATTACGTCTGCGTGCTGTTCATTTTTAATGTAATCATTTTATGTATCACTCTGGTCGAAGTTTGAGTGCGTTAATGAAAGTCACATGTACAATAATTTGTTTATCTATATATTGGTAATATGTAACTCTATTCTATGAGCTGTGATAGCCCAGTGGATGTGACCTCTGCCTCCGATTCCGGAGGGTGTGGGTTCGAATCTGGTCCGGGGCATGCACCTCCAACTTTTCAGTTATGTGCATTTTAAGAAATTTAAATATCACGCGATTGACAGAGCACATAGTTTAAAGGGCCGAGGGACGTTGGGGTCCCAAGGTGCTTGAATGGCGACCCCGCACTAGATAGCGCAGCGACATCAAGAGAGTCGCAGGGATTCGCTGGATGCAGGCGGCTCAGTATCGTGATGTTTGGAACTTTTGGAAGTCGCTACAAAAGGCATATATGTCCTGCAGTGGACGTCCATCGGCTGATATAGTGATGATAATGAATGATGATAATAAAATACTGCCTTTAAATGGTTTGAATTTAAAAGTCTACATGACCAAACACCACCACTACCACACCAAAGCTATACAAACTGTTATAATTTTTATTTTCACTAGCCTCAAGTTTATTCATATTATATCATCGTCACTTCGATTAAAGTCTTTGGCATGTGCAAATAAAAAACTAAACCCTATCAATACCAGTATACCAATCTACCTGTACATTTTCGCTTAAAGATATCTAAAAATAAAATAAACATGCAAGTACTTTAAACTTTGTTTACATTGTAAGATTATTCAAGACGTTTTATATAGATGTAACTTATTTTTTTAAAACAAGCAGCTATACGAGGCTACTTCCTTATGAGGCAAACGCGAAACAACCTTTACTTTTTCAATGGAAGTGTAATTGTTATTTTGTATTCGTAAGAATTTAATTTATAGTCTTAAATTAGTGCTAATTATTTTTATAGGCAATAAAATGATGAGCTTTCTATGGTGACTAATTCTAGTGATCGTGTAATATTTCAAGAAGGGTCTAAGTGCAAGTTTATGGAATAAATACATGTGAAGTGTTAATGTGGGCAATCGTTAACTATTACCTACGGGGTCACACTTTGCACACGATGAGACGACACGTCGATAGAACAACTTATGGTACAAGGAAAAGTCGCAGGAACAAGAGAGCGTGGCAGGTCACCAATGCGCTGGACTGACCACATGGTTGGACCATGCTCCAGGAGTCTGCTAGGAGCTACACTACGAAATGACGACGGATCGTATAACTTGCCACCTCTCCTAAAATGATGAACCACGACCACTCTTCCAAGAGTGTAGCGACGAAGAAAAACACTTTGCAGGGCATCTAGAGCAAATGTTTTTCAATGCAACATGTCACGTAACGGATACGATAGGCGACCGGTCGTCCATTTATTAGTCAAGTGGCTAGGTAGAGTGACAACATCAATCTGGTTATGGTGACTCGGTTGTAAGTCCTTACAAGAAGCGTATATCCAGCAATGGACGTCCATCAGATATGGATGTCAGTGGATTTTCATTTGTGACAGAGATGGAACCTTACTAACAGTGATCTTTGAAAATTTTGATTTTTAAGGGGATTTAGTATGAAAGTCTGTTCTATGAAGTCTTCCTTTAACTGCGATCTCACCTGATGTTAAGTGACAATACAGTCAAAGACGGCTTACTTGAAAGAGCTGTAAGTTAATTCTACCTATACCTCTGACGGTTTCTACGCTGCATCGCATCGGTACGTTAAATCGCTTGGCGTATGTCTTAGGGTAGTAGGGTGGTAACTAGTTAAAAGGATCAAGATTTTGCATGCATACATATTCGCAGACATCTGCTTTATTTTTGAAATTGGTCCAGCTCTGATCTAAAACATAATATTAATAATACTTTCAATAAAAAACAACGATAATTTTCAGATGTCCAAACTGGTAAACACAAAACATATATTAATTGAGACTCAACATTAAATATTTCCGCGTCGGCCGCGCAGAGCTGCATAATAGTACGAGATCCGACATAATAAATATATACTCTCATCTGTTATTTATTAGGGATAAGAAATAAATAGTAGAATTATTCACATTAACACATTGCTAATAGGTTACCTTGTTAAATGAAAAATTAAATATGAAAATAAAGATATGAAAATGATTAAATTTTTAATTAAATTTATTTACACTACTTTTCTCGTTGGTTAATTTTAAAAAATCGTACACTAGTTAAAATAATATTAACACCCACACAGAATTAAAAAAGGCAAGGCCTGCTTTCACTACTACAATTGCGGTGTTACCAGATACAAACCAGATATAAACAGGTGAGTAAATGTTCTTTCTACACCTTTACAGCTATTTTTAGTCGTCTAATATGTCAAATGAAAGCCTATTTTACGCTTTATTTAACTATATTGTTAACTAACTATGGTTAACATGGTTTTCTTGATTTTTTATGAAAAATGTGTCTGGTCGAAATTTGACTAGTCAACATATTTACAGTGTGTCACTGTAAATAGTCTAACATTTACTTTTTATCACTAACTAGCGGACACTCGCGACTCCGATCCCGTGGAATTCAATTTTTTACAAATCCCGTGGAAACCATTGATTTATCCGGGATGAAAAGTAGCCTGTGTGTAGTAGTAGTATATAATCCAGATTATTTATTATCTATCTTCTTTCAGCCAAATTGGTTCAGTAGTTAAGTTTACTTATATATATATATATATATATATATATATATATATTACTCAACGGTAAGTCCAACCGTTCTTACCGTTGAGCTATTGAGGCTTCAAAGTTTGTAATATTAGTAGTATAAATAACAGATGAGGCTATATATTTCTAACGCCGGATCTTAGACCATAATGTCAATAGGCCGCAACCTCTCGCTACAACAACAATTTAATGCGCCACTGAATAATATAATAATTGAAATAGTAAATGATCGGTGCGGGAATGCGATAGCGTAAATAATAATGAATTCATAAATACACAGTGTAGACACATCTGAATTTTACATGAAGCTGCCACGTCGGTGAATGCGGACGTAACTTGCGCCGCCGATGAATTATTGGCTGGCAGAACTATCAGTTTTGTTTTTATTGTTAATCTATACTAATATTATTGTTAATGACTCTCAGACCAATTATTGTATAGGACCTGTCTCGCTAGAAGTTACTTTTCTGTCAAATTATATGATCAACGATTTAATGCGATTATAAAAACTGTCTCGAGAAATAACCAAAAAAGAATCGATGTTAAATAGTTGTAATCGTGTTCGTCGGCTAAAGAGCTCCGTAAAAATACCTTTTTGTGTAATTGAATTGTGTAACAAACGGACAAAAACTTCTAGTTTAGTATAAGATATATACCAAATCTAAGCTCGTTTTCCTCAGAAAATGACAGACAATTTTGTTCGTGACTATGAGTGCGATACAGGTCCTTCTATAATTGGTCTGAGTAATGACTTTGTGGCAGTGTTGATTAATAAAAAGCAATTTCGATTTTTGCAGCAGTTGTAATAATTCTTTCTTTTACATTTCTTGGTAAGTAAAGACAGACATCCTGGTGAAAAAATTTGACAATGAATTACGACGCGTGCACCGAAGTGACAAGACAGAATCGCGCGTGCACAGATTAATACTTCACAACTTCACAGACCCATAATACATGTAATGTCAGTTAGACGGAGAATTTTTAGTGACACCAACACAGAGCGCGAGTGCGATCAATTATAAAGCTGTAGAGTTTGTTTGTTTGGTTGTGTGTTTGGTTGAACGCGCTAATCTCCGGAACTACTGGCCCGATTTGATAAATTCTTTCAGTGTTCGATAGCTCATTTATCGAGGATGATTATAGGCTATTTATTATATTATATTATCCCCGTATTCCTACGGGAACCGGAAACACGCGGGTGAAAACGCTCGGTGTCAGCTAGTAATATTATATTTTTAAACTGCCTTAAAGGATTTTGTATACTTTATAGTTTACCTGTTTGACTACTTATTCTTAAATTTGACTATTGGGCATATACTATGTATAACGTGGTTCTGCAATATTTTTTTACAAAAAAATACTATTGTGGTAGGGTGTATGGAAAAAACTTTTCGACCTGATGTTACCCACAAATTACAAAAAAAAATCATTGCATTTAGTCGAGCCGTTTCGGAGTGCGACAAATGACACCTAATAACCATGACACGAGATGTTTGTACATTAAATTTTTCTTTAAAATAGGTAAATTTATTTGTTAACAGATTATTGGAATTTATCAGCACCGAAGTCAGACAAAAGTAAATTTCCAAATAAGCAAAGAAAAGAAAGAAATTGACTCGATCAATGAGAATGATAAGCCATCGGTCGGGCTATTAAATAACTTTACCTTTCGGAGAATAAAGTCTTTAGTGCAGCATAATTAAGTAATAAATATTTTTTAACATTTCATGCCTTAATTTAAGTTGTTTACTATACGGCCACTCAAGCAATACCTAGTAACAGTATTTAAAAACAGTTCCAAGATAAGACCTAAACCAACAACAACAAACATTAAATTACATAGAAGGTTGTAAAAAGTCAAGCGCTAGCTTGTCATCGAAAGAAAAGTATCGTTTTGCGTATTTGATAGGTAAATGCAACGACATATCATACTATAGATATGTTACGTGCCTAAAATGACCGTAATAAGTAAAGATGGGCCGAGTACTCGGTTGATACTCGGTACTCGGCGAATAACTCGGTCGGTGAATGCCGAGTATACTTTGTTAAAGAAAAGCATTATTTAGGTAGATAATTAAAACAACAGTGTTAATCAAAGAGTATTAGTAATTTAGGAAAATCTTTGAAAATCTCGATTAAATTTAAATAAAATTAAAATTAAAGATTTAAAAGAGCAACTGTTGATTTTCTCGCCCGCTCTTCTTAAGAGACTAAGCCTTTCGAACTGGGTGGTAGAGTCACTACAAATAGTTAAACTAGACGTTTCAAAAGTGCTTTAAGCTAACTTGAAATAAACAATTTAGAATTAAAGTAATACTTGTTTACGCGCGCGAAATAGATATTTGATTGAACCGAGCTACTCGGCCGAGTACTCGGTTGAAAAAAAATTGAACCGAGTAAAACTCGGTACTCGTTACTCGGCAAAAGTGTTACTCGGCGCATCTCTGGTAATAAGTGATCCGAATTTAGCTACACCACTGAGCGCATACATGCACAATTTTGTGTTTAATTCCATCATATAAGCAATAGTTGTTACACTTCCTGAAAACACAACTCGACATTGTGTAATGTTCAGGTATTATTTGTTTAAATAAATTACGTTGTTTACTGTGCGTATCAATGAAATTAAGACAATTAGTTGACTAATATCAAATTTAATATAAACAATATTAATTTCGTGTATTACATGAAATAAGGGTCCTAAATATATCGATATCAATTAATAAAAGTCAAGGATTTCTTATAAAACTTAATTTAAATATCACGTATTTTTTACGTGACGTCATGAAATAGTTGAAATATAGACTGTCATGGCAACAGGCGTTTTAGCTCGTATTGTCAAAAACATATTTGAAAACTAAAATTTTTTATGTAATCACGTCTCATAGAAATATTTTAAAAAAAATTCAGTCTAGTAGGCCGCTAATGAACTATTTAAGACCATTTAAAAATAGTGTCAACTAGCCTATTAGCCGCTTTTGTTCGCCTCAGTTTTGACGCGCTAGTAACATATCCAAAAAGCGCAAAAAACCGATTTTTGTGACCTTTGACCTTGAAATTTAATAGTTGCGTACATCTACATTTAATAGTACCATATGTAGGTTTAAAAATGTTGAATGTGCAAGTGGAAGGTCATAAGAGGAGAGGAAGGCCAAAGAAGAGATGGTTGGATTGTGTGAAAGAGGACATGTGTGTAAAAGGAGTGGATGATGAGTTGACGAGTAATAGAAACGAATGGAAAAGATTGACATATTTTTCCGACCCCACTTAAGTGGGATAAGGGTAAGGAGATGATGATGATGTAGGTTTTGACAGACTTACAGCAGGGTATCTCGGATTCCGAGATTCTTAACTAATTTAAGCTTAAATTACTGGTCTAATAGTAATCCAAGTAAATCTAAAATGCCATTAAAGCCAGCTCGCATTGCGTCAACCATACATGTCATATGACTGACATTTACGTTCCACTATTGGCCAACCGACAATGATATAACTAAATATCTAATGTACTAATAACAGGTTGCTGGGCACAGTCATTTACAGTGACATCATAAGCTATGCATATTTTATAAGCCAATATCGGTTTTACTGGTGTTCTTATTGTTTATCGTGAGCTAACTTGTACCGTTATACTTGTATTAATTATACCTATTCGCTAAACTAGAGAGAGCTGGGATAGCCCAGTGGAAATGACCTCTGCCTCCGATTCCGGAGGGTGTGGGTTCGAATCCGGTCCGGGGCATGCACCTCCAACTTTTCAGTTGTGTGCATTTTAAGAAATTAAATATCACGTGTCTCAATCGGTGAAGGAAAACATCGTGAGGAAACCTGCATACCAGAGAATTTTCTTAATTCTCTGCGTGTGTGTAGTCTGCCAATCCGCATTGGGCCAGCGTGGTGGACTATTGGCCTAACCCCTCTCATTCTGAGAGGAGACTCGAGCTCAGCATTGAGCCGAATATGGGTTGATGACGATACGCTAAACTATGATAGCCCAGTAGGTATGACTTCTGTCTTTGATTAGAAGGGCGTAGATTCGAATCCAGTTCAGGGAATCCTCCAAGTTTTCAGTTATGTCCATTTTAATAAATTAAATACCACTTGTCTCAAACGGTTATGAAACCAGAAAATATGAATATAGGGTTAAAAAAATCCTGCATACCTGAGAATATTTCCTTTATACAAGGTAGCCCTTGACTACAATCTCACCTGGTGGTAAGTGATGATGCAATCTAAGATGAAAGCGGGGTAACTTGTTAAGAGGAGGATGAAAATCGACACCGTATCGGTTCGAAAATCGACATCGACGGTTTCTACACGACATCGTACCGGAACGCAAAAATCGCTTGGCAGCACGTCTTCGCCGGTAGGTTGGTAACTAGCCACGGCCAAAGCCTCCCACCAGCCAGACCTGGACCAATTAAGAAAACCGAACCGTGGATCGAACCCAGGACCTCCGTCTTATATAATCCACCGCACAACTGCGCCACGCAGTCCATCAAAGAGAGGAGAAGAAGAGAGAGAGGAGGCTATCGCAGGCTTTCATTCTGAACTTGAAAATTTTAGACACATGGAATGAAACTGCGAGTAGCCAAATGTCAAAACATAAAAGTTATCTTTACAAACTAAATATCAACGATAATTTTTTGCCATAGATCGGTTACGTCCCTACAAATACACCGCAAAAAGTGATCCGAATAATAGGCTACAGCACTGAGCATACACAAGCAAAATTTTGTCTTTAATTCCATCATATATTTATGTATGTTTGTAATCTTCCTGAACTCGACATTGTAGACGATATTTAGGTAGCTATTACTTGTTTAAATAACGTTCATTGTTGACCACAACTAATATTGAGTTTTGGATAGAAGCAGGCGTTACTTTGCGGAAGTTCATCATGATATAATGATTTATTTATTTTGCTATCATCCGCGAAAAGTCGACGAACCCATGCGACTCTACAACGTGCAATTGCAAAAAAACGTTTGCAATTGCACGTTGTAGAGTCAACATCTCCTGAGGATGCTCCGGTTTAGGGGTGAAACGTATGTAGAGAGTATTTTGTCGGACCTGGGTGACGTTGTCGATGGGTTCGTCGACTTTTAACATTAAGTTGACTATAAATTTCCTCTTTTGAGCGCCTCATTTTTCATGCGCTAGCAACACATCTAACAGTATTTAATATCACTGCTAAATATGATAAAAAATACAGAAAATGTGATGCAAAGTGACAATACGTAACACCTATATCATGTTAATGTAACCAGATTGGCACTATGCCATTAAATAAAAAATATTACCACTCCACGTCAGATTTGGCCGTGTGAATTGATCTTCTAAATTTATGTAGGAGTCTAATAAATGATTATACTATTTACACTGTCCCAACAGGTTTTTGAACTTGTTGAGATTAAATTGTGTTCTATTTATTTTTACCATCGATACAAATAGACCAAGATAAACTGATTATAGAAAAGCTAATAGCATGTTAAAAGCTAATTCATCAGTGCCAAAAGTCTTCGAACAGTGCATATTGCCAGTGATGACCTATTCCGAGACTTGGTCCCTAACTATGGGCTTTATAAGAAGACTCAGAGTCACACAGCGGGCGATGGAACGAGCTAATCTCGGAGTATCTCTGCGTGATCGAATCAGAAATGAGGAGATCCGTTGAACAACCAAAGTCACTGACATAGCTCAGCGAGTCGCGAAGCTGAACTGGCAATGAGCGGGGCGCATAATTCGAAGAGCCGATGGACGTTGGGGTCCTAACGGTCAACGGTCGCTGGAATGGCGACCTTGCACCGGAAAGCGCAGTGTAGGTCGAACCCCCACTAGGTGGACCGAGGACATCAAGCGGGTTACAGGGTGCTGCTGGATGCTGGCGGCTCGAGACTGATTTCTTTGGAAAATTCAAGACGTTTGGGATTTTTCATAAAATTGTTTCGTGATACATTCTAGATGTAACAAACAATGCATGTTGAAATATTCCTCTTTTAAAAATCTAAAAAAAGTCAGTGATGGCATATGGCACTAATCTATTAAGTATCGCTTACTATATCCATTTTAATAATCAAGTACAATGAAAGTTAACACGATTTTCTCGCGGACGAAATTATGGGCGTCCGCTAGTATTCTTAGATATTATGTATTCTATAATAATTGTATCTTTTTATAAAATAACTATTCTTTACATTATCACCTACGTAGTTCCGATTCTCGTGGAAATATAAGGTTTAAATTAATATAGCTGGTACTCAATGAAATGTAGCTTTCCATTGGCGCAACAATTTTTAAAATAAGTAAAAATAAATTGTTTCGGATTCTACTCTTAACAAACAAATAATCAAATCTTACATCATTATATTATTCGTCTACATTAAGTTAATTAAACAGAACTACAAATATCGAAAACACGCAGTGAACTGCAAACAACCGTGTGTGTTCAAGGTATTATGTAAATTAATATCTTCACACACTTATCACACTCTTCCGCATGCATTTTAGTACAATAAAAAATTCACAACTAATCTAAAGAAGTTTCATAGTAAATACGTAATGAGCTGGGAACGTAGTTCGACGGCCATTGTCCGGAGTCGAGGCGCCTTCCGCTAAACCGGACCACTTAACCGAGACCTCTAGCCTCACATTCCTACACTTAAAATATATTAAATGAACTCTAGTAACCGTAACTGAATGGAGCTACTTATACTGGTCCAGTTCACATATTAGTAGGTATAGGAAAGTATTGAAAGGCGGAACGCTCCGATTGAAAAATAGAAATCGTATGCAATAACATTGTTATACACGTACTCGCTATATTAATACTATAAATTCGAAAGTAATTTTGCTACCTATGAAACTTTTTCGATGATTTTCGGTATTATTTTTTTTTCGTTCTTGAGTAAGTGCCGATGGCTCCATGTTGGACCACTACGGCGTCACCGGGAGGTTTGGGCGAGCGCAGAAGCATCGCCTGATGAGACCCGAAGGCTGAAATAAAGATAGAGGACGGAACGGCTCTCTAAGGGCGTCTCCTATGAGACTCGGACCTCGACTTAGAGGGCCATTCGGGAAGGTGTAACCGTGACCAGAGCGAATCAGTCCGGACGCCCCCGAGATCGTGAGTTAGAAAACCCACGTCCGGGTGACGTTAGATATCGGGGACTCTCGGTATTAGTGATAGACGAGACATTGGTTAAAGACATTAAACGACACTAAAGGTCACAAAAGGGTCGCGAATGGATGAAACCTCGCATGGAAATCCTTGATTTTTCAATCAAGATTCATGAAAATTTATGCATACGAATTAGTAGGAGTAAAATACAAACTACATTATCGTGCTTAAGTAATTTATAGGTTTAGTTACGAGAACCATTTTGTTCTGCAAACGTAACCGATTGTAATTTTGAAGATTAAAAAACAATCATTTAACTATCTTAAATCCAGTAATTTTGATAAAACACAAAATTAGTAAGAGCTCCCACAGACACACAATTGTGAGTTGGCCGAATAAATCGAGTATACGAATATGAACTTAGAGCTAGACATACCTCATTTTATGAAGGCTGAAGGTTTGCCAGCATCCTCGTATGTACCTTATGTAAGTGTGGTAGCCAATTATAGAGTTTGGATCATAGTGTTTGGGGGTTAGGTTTCAATGATCCAGGTTTAGAGCCTCAATAGCTCAACGGTAAAGAAATCGGACTCATCACTGATTAGTGGTGGTTCGATCCCCGCCCGTTAGGCTATTGTCGTACCCACTCCTAAGACAGTCTTTCCCGCCTAGTTGGTGAGGAATGGGAATATTAATCGTATTTAAAAGATATGGCAAATATACTTTTAAAAAAGTGGTCATATTTTGTTCTGTAAGTTTGATTTAATCTGTAGTCTAAATTATTAATTAGATACCGGTCTTATCATTATCGAGATTCAGAGGTTCCGCAGAATATACTTTACTACCTATAGTATACTTTACTATAGTCGGAGATTTGTAATTTTTCCGACTATAGTAAAGTATACGAATAAATGTTTATTTTATGCTAGTCCGCACTTTCTAAATCGTTCAAATTATTAATTGGACACCGATCATAATAAGCAAAATTAAAAAGATGTCCAACAAATTTATAAAAGTAAGTTTAGTCCAACAATCGGCTAACTTACAATGTTTGTATGTCTGCTGGAGCTTTAACGCTTTAAAAATAACAATAGAGAACATTTTGTTTCTTAATTCAAAGTATGTTCACACAATTTGAGGTTGCTCCGTAAAAGTTATCTAACACGTATTTCTTTACGCTCGCTACCTTGATACAAATAAAGGCACAATAGCGGAGAACATAAATAGGAAATCGTCGCTCCAGTGGCTCGAATAATTCACTGAGGGTCTCAGTTTCACGTGAAAATCGTTATTCCGATATGCAAATTGAGCCCGACGAAGTAATAAGGCAATTTTAAGATACACAAACATTATATTGGTGTATCATGTTAATATGTTTACGTATTAGAATAATTTGCTGTATTATTTAGGGTTCCATATCCAAAGAGTAAAGGGTGATTGACATGAGTCAACTTATCAACTACCCTATTGCTAATTCTCATACTAATATAGATGTATCACGAGACGGCCTATTTAGTTTTCTAATTGAATAACTTTTGCAAAATTAAGTTTTTAAATATGTTATGTTGATCTAAACATAGCTAACTATGGGCTCCATAAGAAAACTCAGAGTCATATAGCGGGCAATGGAACGAGCTGTGCTAGGAGTATCTCTGCGTGATCGAATCAGAAATGAGGAGATCCGCCGAAGAACTAAAGTCACATAGTTTGAAAAGCCGATGGCCGTTGGGGTCCCAAGGTGCTGGAATGGTGCCCCGCACTAGAAAGCGCAGTGTTGGTCGACCCCCCACCAGGTGGACTGACGACACCAAGCGAGTCGCAGGTATTCGCTGGATGCAGATGGCTCAGTATCGTAATGTTTGGAAGTCCCTACAAAAGGCCTATGTCCTGCAGTGGACGTCCATCAGTTGACATGATGATCTAAAAAAAGTCTCTAATAAACTTGAGAATTTTTAATCATCTTTTTCTTCATAAGGCTATGTCGTTTTTATTGCAAGAGAGCAAATAAATTTTTCGAATGTAACTTAGTAACGATTAACGAAGACTAAAGTGACACTAAAGGTGACACTGGTTTATCATTTATCTAAAGATGATAATTATCATAACCTTCAGTCATAAAATTATTACTATTTATTCAACAAACATTGCTTGATGGTGATACTTACACGATCATAGTTGACACAGATCATTCGGTAACTATATGGATTTTTTCAAGTAAAGAAACCAAAATATTTTCTTGCAAACCTTTATATTATCCTGGGAACCCAACGTCCATCAGCTCATCATTGGGGTGCTGGAATGGCGACCCCGCACCGGAAAGCGCAGTGTTGGTCTAAGCTAATAAATAACTCCAGTATTTGAAGCAAACCATGCTAACCAAAACACCAACGAAGCAGTTAACGAAGTTACTTTATTGGCTACTGAACAATAATTTCTTTCCAATTACACAAAACAATTAACAATCGTGACTTAATAATTCTAGTTTCCGTTCAATTAAAAACACTTATATATAAACAAAATAAACCATAGATCCACTTGGAATTCCAAAAAGCTTTAACTTATTTTTTGCGCAAAATCAGCCTGGGAGTCAGCGGAAATGCAGCCAGTATTCTTGCCACCATTCCACGTGGGCAGGATTTGTATAGTTATTAGGATAAGTTAGCTTAAGTTGTTAATTGTATTCTTTCTCAATAAAAAAAATACTTATTACTAATTAATACTAATATATAAAGCTGAAGAGTTTGTTTGTTTGATTGAACGCGTTAATCTCAGGAACTACTGGTCCGATTTGAAAAATTCTTTTAGTGTTAGATAGCCCATTTATCGAGGAATGCTATATATTAACCCCGTATTCCTACGGGAACGGAAACCACGCGAGTGAGACCGCGCGGCGTCAGCTAGTATGAGGATATAAGTAATGTATGAAATAGGTGTCAATGCAGCTACTGTGAACGTTGCAATATCGTTAACACAAATAATTTGTTGGACATCTGATACTACCTTGATTTAGTTTGGTCCAAACATAATGAGAAATTAGCACAA
Organism: Bicyclus anynana; assembly: GCF_947172395.1. Taxonomy (NCBI): domain Eukaryota; kingdom Metazoa; phylum Arthropoda; class Insecta; order Lepidoptera; family Nymphalidae; genus Bicyclus; species Bicyclus anynana. Next base: position 10,079,740 of record NC_069094.1, on the reverse strand, counting down.
GCACTTGGTGCTTGTGCTAATAACTTTACTAGGAAATTAACAAAATCATGAAGACAAACACTCAAGACTATGCGTTGTGAGCTATTTACATATATAATAGGCTATATCGAAAGGTGATATAATTGCCTTCAATTGTTCCATAAATACAACGCATGGGTATGCTGATGTCTTACATCAATTGGAAGTCTCTACAGAACATATAATAATATGATCGGCAGTTATGATGCTTTTGATGACGAGAGGTAGGTAAAAGGGTACCTAATATTATATTTAGGTACAGGTATTATCAACTTTTTTAAAGTAGGCAAAGATTTCGGATATATTTGCTTGTGGACTGGGATATTTAATGGCATGCGTCAATTAAATGCGTATAGTAATATCTAAGCGTATATCAAGCAAGCACCAAGTTAGAACTTACATGTTTTTAGTCATTAAAATATACACAGCCATTTGTGCAAAGGTACATAGAGAGAGTGTTCGTTTTTTTTCAAACAACTGAATTTTGTAGTATCTTCTTCTAAGTATGAAACCGCTGTACGCTTTTAACTAAGACTACAACTTTAGACTTGCTAGTTGTCAGAGATCAGTCGTCAAATCACAGTAAGTTTTTGACTTAGACCACAAGATTAGACTCGCTAGTTGTTTAAAGTCAAGCATCACATCGCTGTACACTTTTAATTTAGACCACAAGTTAAGACTAGTTAGTTGTCAAAAGTCAGGCGTCGAATCGCTGTACGCTTTTGACTTAGATAACAAGTTTGGACTCGCTAGTTATTAAAAGTCAGGCGTCAAATCACTGTACGCTTTTGACTTAGATAACAAGTTTAGATTCGCTACTTGTTAGAAGTCAGGCGTCAAGTCGCTGTAGGTACACTTTTGACTTAGAATACAAGTCCTGACTAGCTCGCTGTTAGAAATCAAGCGTCAAATCGCTTTACACTTTTGACTTGGAGCCCTAGTTCTGACTCGGTCGCGGTTAGAAGTCAGGCGTCAAATCAGAGCGAGCAATACCAGCCGTCCTTCACGGATGAACGCGCCTGACGCCGATGCCAAACCTGACGCCGCGCCGACCCGAATATTTGACGCCAAAATGTTAAGACCTACCTTAATATGAAATCATTATTACCAATTAGTGAAGGATATTATGAAATGTACCAATACAAATAAAAACCGACTTCCAACGTAATCCTAATCAATTTATAGTTACGTATACTTAACTAACTACACCTACTCGTAGTTGAGCAACGCGGTTAGATTTCTATAATTATTTGTTTGTCTGTCTTTTATCGGTCGCGAATCAGGCACTACTAAATGAATTTAAATGAAACCTGGAACGTTTTGTAGTCAAACTACAAACAAGGTCATAAAATACTTTTTTCCAGAAAACCACGGTTTCTTTGGGAGAGGGAATAAAGTCAAAAAATCCTCTTAGCTGTCATTAACTAGCAGTCCGATTTTATTATTTAATATTTATTTATTTTGTTAGAAAGAAATATTATGTATAAAGAAAATATTAGCTTATACTGTAAATATTTTAAGGTTTACAGTTTTGTTATTTAGAAATTACACGTGGACAGAGACCGCTAGTAGATACATATTTAAATAGTTTGTAATGTTTTTAACAAGCTCAAAGCACTTCATTAGTGCATTGCAATCAAAGTCCGGCTGCCGTGCTATGCACGAAGTACGATGTATCTTCAAATACAGCTTTTTTAGTAACACTCATAAATGAGGTTCTCACACATGGTAACATATACTGGTATATATATTTTAATACTAATAAATGTATTAGTTTTAACTGTGGCTTCAAGCGAGTCGCAGGGATTCGCTGGATGCATGCGGCTCAGGATCGTGATGTTTGGAAGTCCATACAAAAGGCCTACGTCCTGCAGTGGACGTCCATCGGCTGATATGATGATGATGATACGGTGTCTAGCAAAGAATTAAAGTCAGGCAAGCAAATAAAACAAGGAACTGCGATTTCTAGCAGACGCTCGCGACTTCGTCCGCGTGGAACTCAGTTTTTCACAAATCCCGTGGAAACCATGAATTTTTTCGCGATGAAAAGTTGCCTATGTTTGAATCCAAAGTATCTATTTCCATTCCAAATTTCACCCAAATCGGTTCAGTAGTTAGTAACATCCAAAGATCCAAACAAACATCCATACAAACTTTCGCGTTTATAATATTAGTAGGATGTTTTGTCATGATACGACAGCGCGGCAGGTCTCTTAAATAAGAGTAGTAAAACGGTATCTTGTTTATGTAGGAACAGTAAAAGCTATTAAACAAGGCGGCTCATTAGAATCAGATCACTTGTTAGAAATCTCCCGTACGTTTCGTCGCGATCCAGGAAGCGAAAGGTCTTTGGCTCCCCGGAATGCGCGTGGGCGCATCCCATGAACCCGACTTTCCATTGATTCAACTATCTTATCGCCCCGTAGCCGCGCTCTGTAAACGATTCCATTTTTTAAATGCTTAACCTATTCGTTGAGTCTTGGTAACGGTAGTTTTTATTTTATTTATTTATGTAATGCGAAAAAATCGATAGTAAACTTTAATCTTACGTGACTAATGATCATTCTTAGAAGATGCAGTAGATCGTATTGATGCTTGTATGCTATTTTTTTTTAAAGTTCTTCATTTCTCCGAATCATTTCACCGCGGCTAGTTGCGTCGACTGGTGACAGAAGATGATCAGAATGGCTGTCCAGCGTGGAAATACAGCCAGTATTCTTGCCATTCACATGGGCATGATTTGTATATCTACTTATTAGTAAGTTAGCTTAAGTTACTTATTTGTATTCTTTATTAATTTTAAAAAAAGTTCTATATTCTAAGTTTAATAGATGAAATGACTATAAAGGCCATGTATGTTTTTGTTTTATTAAGCAACGTTTTCGATTATAGCACCCAGGCGGCTTGACTTTTTCAGACACTTCAAGCAATTAACGACCTCCGTGGCGTAGTGGTGTGTGCAGATGATTTACAAAACGGAGGTCCTGGGTTCAATTCCCGGCTGAGTCGATTGAGATTTTCTTGATTGGTCCTGGTTTGGCTGGTGGGAGGCTTCAGCCGTGGCTAGTTACCACCCTACCGGCAAAGACGACGTAAGGTGGTGTGACGAGCCACTGAATGATATATATTTACGGAATATTATACAAAAATAATTCGGTTAATTCAGTCAGTGATTCTGTATACCCAACCTCCCCCCGATGCTGTTATAAAGACTACAGCAATTAATATTCAATCAGAAAAAAAAAAAACTAAATAACATTGTAAATAATAAATCTGATAGGTATTCATTGGTATAAAAATTACACGTGTAAAAACCAATAAACCGCCGAGTCGATAACGGTAATGTTTGTTACAAAGACGATAAGAGTTGCAATAAAAAAATAATTTCTTCCTACACGACAGATGGCGCTACTAGTAGCGAATGTTTATTTACAATGATAGAACGAGAGCCTGCGATAGCCAAACATACCTCATTTTACTCTCGACAGGGGTTGCCTAGTAGAGAATGCTTATAGCAATAAGGCCGCCTTTGCATACACATTTTAAAATATTAATTTTTTTTAATTATTTGTGTGTGCAATAAAGTATTTTTTCTTCTTTCATCGTCTATGAAAACGAAAGTTTGTAAGCCCATTTTCCAGCCATAGGTTAGTGCGGTAGACAATTATGGAGTTAGGACATTGATAAATTTGTACTGTACCTATGCTTTTTTTTCATTGAAAAGTTAGCCCTTAACTGTGTTTTCACTTGTATTATTAAGAGACCATTCAATCTAAGAAGGCAGCGAATATCTTGGACTAGGTACAAGTTTATTCAACCCATACATTTGACGGTTACTACTCGGCATCGTACCGGAACGCTAAATCAGTTGTGGGTAAGTCACAGCCCAACGCCACCACCAGATCAGACCTAAGCCAATTTAGCAAATATTAAATCACTGACCAGTGTTGGGAACCCAAGACCTCAATGTTGAGAACCACTGCCAACTAGGAAGCGCCAGGTAGGTCGATGAGGTTTCAAGGGTCCAGAACCTCTATTTCATTAATCTGACTAGTCGCCAGATCCTAAGCTTCATTCATGGCAACTCTTCGCTAGAAGCCTAAAGGTGCTGATAGACTTGAGCATTCACTTGTAACAGAACATCGAGCATTCGCCGTTTTTATATTTGTCGAATTAAACAACGAGCCGAACCAAACATAGATCAAAGTACTACTACGAACAAAATCTTGAGAATTCTAGCGAACGCTCTATTCGATGTTGCCATTCCAAGCAAATCTGCTCGCTAGAATGCTCGGTAGAATGCTCTCGTATGCTGTGATGTAACATTCGTACGAATGCTAATTACAAGTGAATGCTCAAGTCTATCAGCACCTTTAGCTTTAGTCTAGACTAGAACGATATTTTTCAAAATGGTCTAAGCTTCGTAAGGCTGTACTTACTTATGGTAGGTAAACCTTCAGTATTCATAAAATAGGGTATGTCTGGCAATCGCAAGTTTGGTCAATGACCTTGTATTTTAATCCGATAATCATGCTGATACTTAAATTCTAGTTTTGTTTATTTTTCAACGATTGTTTCGTCGTATGCGGAAAAACAACTAAGTGAGATGTTATACCCACTTAACTTGTCACTTATACTATGACAATTTTCGTCTCTATGCTTTTTGTTAGAAGAATAATCAGCTATTTGTAAGCCGTGATCAGTGGATTTTATGTCCTCTGCCTCCGATTCCAGAGGTTGTGGGTTCGAATCCAGTCCGAGGCATGCACTTTCAACTTTTCAGTTGTGTGCATTTTAAGAAATTAAATATCACGTGTCTCAAACGGTGAAGGATAAACATCGTGAGAAAACCTGCATATCAGAGAATTTTCTGCATGTGTGAAGTCTACCAATCCGCGTTAGGTCAGCGTGGTGGACTATTGACGTAACCCCTCTCTAAACGGAGACTCTAGCTGAGCAGTGAGCCTAATATGGGTTAATAATGATGAATGATGATGGTGGCTGACAATGTAGCTTTCCATTGGTGAAAGTATTTTAATTACAGAGTCTTTATTGACCCAACGAAAAATACATATTAATAATGAAATTAAAATTAAGACTTAACAGTATATTAAATTTAATTTTACAATAAATAAATAAAATAATTATAAGAAATACACACCATCCAATTGTTCATCCATAGGCAAGGTACCCAATACACTAGGGCTATTACTCCTCTGGATGGCAAGGCTTAACCTTTGGGCCAAATAAGCGCCAGCTCTTGGATCACCTGACGCATGGATCAGTTTGTCAGACATAAACACACAAAAATATTCATGTAGTGTTTTATTTTATTATTAATTCTTATTTATTCGCTTACTTTACTACTCATTACTACGCTTAGTAATATTTTTATAATAATTATGTGTGTTTCACTATGTTGTCTCAGTCTGATTCATTTATTATGCCAATAATTGGGTCCTTTTCGTAATTTAAGTACATTTCAATGAAATAACGTTTAAATGTCCATATACACAAGCTCGTTACAGTTCAACATGCAATTGATTTAATGTTTCAATAAATTTCCCTGCGCTGAGACATCGATTTGATTGCCGATAAAACCTGAGCCGCAACGACTGAACCGTATTAAAACACTATTAATACAATTTGCACCTTTTTATTACCGGGAAATTTATGATGAGAACAAGTGCTTAGCAATAACCTAAAATGGAGTGTCTTTAATTTGTATCATGGACGTAATGGTAGGCGTCCACTGATGCGCATCACTTGTATTGGACGCATCGCATTAAACGGATTGTATTCTTTGTATTGAAAGTCATACAAATACCTCCATTGACACTCATCGTACGGGTCGCACTAATTTACCGTTTAATACGATGCGTCCGATACGTACGTATGTGGACGCATGCTTTTATGAACTTGTGAACAACATTTGAACGTTATTTTGGAAGTAATGTTACCTCAGCTTAAGGGGTACGAATTGAGTGAATGAAATGGTCGAGGACGTCCAAAATTGCTAGAATAAGCAACTCTGCGATTAGCTTAATATAAGTATACCCTCAAGGTATACGAAATGTCGGCATCCCATAGAGATAAAATACAAATTCTAATAAAACTTGATAGGCGAATATTAAAAAAGACGATTATGAAATAGCAGAATCAAACACCAGATAACGCAGGAAAAACCCAAAAGAACGGGAAAATTCGTTTAACACCTAATAGGTGTTATGTCATAATAGATTTCATGATAATAATAATACATAATTATCTATTAAATTTAAAAATAAAGATATAGGAAGTTTAAAAATTATAAAATAGTTCGGTTGGATTCTTGGTTTAATCCGTAGTCATGGATTAAACCAAGAATCCAAGTCAAGATAACGACACGAGTACGTTTTTTCCGAAGTACGTTGAATGTATTTACCGAACTTGATAACACAGGAAAACCCCAATTTTATGATAACACAGAAAATTATTGTTCTGCAATAGGATATCCTGATAATAATTATGAAATTATTAGTAGTCGAAACACTAGGATCGTGGGGTCCGGTACTCGGACCCCACGATCCTAGTGTTTCGACTACTCGCTTTCTTTTAAAAGAAATCGCTAAGCGATTAGTCGACACTGACCAGAAGGCTTGCTTTTATTTAGGTTCAAGAATCAGTATTCCCATACAACCTGGCAATACTGCCAGCCTTCTGGGCACCTTACCAATAAACATAGATTCGGATGAATACTACGATGCCTTAGTCTTTAGGTATAATTTAAATTTAGTAGTTTTAATATTATTTTAAAAATATTTAAATTAAGAAATACCTGTTTAGAAAACAACTTCATATTTATCTGTATATGCATAAACATGCATACACGAAAAAAAACTCAAATTACAATTACATAAGACCGTTAAAAAGAAAATGTTTAAAATAAACATTTGACAGCTTGATGGAACATCCTTTATTATTATTATTCATGCCAAATTGTTTTGCGAGAGATTTAAGGAAAAATGAAAACTATATTAGGTATAGAAGTTCGATTTTATTTTGCTTTGTATAGAAGTAAGAAATTTTAAAAAATATTAGTTTAGGGCACAAATTTTTTTTATATGACTCGAGAACAACATTTTTGCGGAAATTTATGGAAAACTTTAAAATTACCTATTTTAAAGTTTTCCATAAATTTGTTGTAAATTTCTATTTGTAAACTCTACATATATATTAGTCTGTATAGTCATATATTGAGTTACATAATACAGTCTAGAACATAGATATGTTAGTTATGTATATTTTAAAATCGATACTTTAATAAGAACTTACGAGTATTTAAGAAAAATCAAAGAAAGAAAATAAAATTCAAATATAAAAGTTACAGTACAGTTCCCTACCCTTATGACAGCATGTATGTCTGTAATCCTCCTAAAAGAAAGGATGTAGGTACACTTGTACAGTTCAGCATATGCCGTGTACAACATATACACATACAAACATAAAGCCGTATTTATATTTGTCTGACGTGCCGTGTCGTGACGCATCAGAACAGAATCGGTATCATACATTTTGTATGCAATCATCACGACATGTCACAACACATAAGTGTAAACGTTGTCAAATAAAATGTATTATACCAATTCTGTTCTTAATCGTCACGACACGGCACGTCAGACAAATATAAATCCGGCTTATACACGGCGCTGATTTTCAGCGGAGACCCGTGTGACGTCACAGCTAACATAATCAGTACCTACCTATCTCATATTCGTGCTTACCTAATACCATGAAAATTTTAACTCACATTCCAATAGATAGGTGACATTTCTAAATAGATATGATCTGTTAAGATAAATTTTATCAACCGGTGAGGTACTTAAAGATTCAACTCTCGCTCAGTGTGTGAAGTTTGTGATCAAAATGGGTGTTATTTTTGGGCTCGTGACATTTTTATTATGCTGTAAGTTATTTCATTTCTTATTAAAAATCTATACTATATAAAATCTAAGAAGTGTACATTAAATAACATACAACAAAATTCAAAATAATTGACAGACCTCACAGAAAAAGACAAAGATTTTTTGAAAAGCCAATTGCCGAAATTTTAGGTTTACATAAAATATGTATCTTATTACTATTATAAAATGACAATTATCCTACTTAAAACAATTTTAATAACATCGTAACTCTGTCATATCTACTGATCGGTTTGAAGGCGGTGTTAACTGTTAACCCATCAATTTGGTTTTATTTTGGTCACACACAGGTTTTTTGGCAATGCCTTCAAAACGACGTTTTTATAAAGTCGGGTAATATAAACAAAACGCTTTCATATTTTTTAAAGCAAACTTAAGGGTTTATTTGCTTACTAGCTGACGCTGCGCTATTTCACCCGCGTGGTTCCTGTTCCCGTAGGTAGGTAATAATACATAGCCTATAGCCTTCCTCGATAAATAGGCTATCTAACACTGAAAGATTTTTTCAAATCGGACCAGTAGTTACCGAGATTAGCACGTTCAAGCAAACAAACTTTTCAGCTTTATTATATTAGTATAGATAACAAACTTTTGATTATTCAAAAAAGTATGATTAACATTACAGTTTGCAGTTTCTCATCATCATTGCCAACCGCTTCGTCGTCGAATGAGTTGAGTCGCGTGGTGAACGGTCAGACCATAGACATATCGCAGGTTCCGTACCACGCTGCTATACGGCGGAAGACCAGTGCGGGGTGGCTATATACGTGTGGTGCTACGGTTATCACCACCAAAGCTTTGCTTACTGCTGCCCATTGTGTTATTACGTGAGTATTCTTTGTAATGGTATTTTGTTTAGGTGTGCGTTTACAAGCTTTTTAACTAAGGCAAAGGGCATACTATTTCGATGGCTGGGTTGCGGTAGCTTAAGAAACAGTCCCGTGAGTTTTAGTCGGTTGAAGCCCGACATAACCTTCTTGCCTCCCAGTGACGAGAAGATATCCATGAGGATTTCCCCACGTAAAAAAGGCATTATACTATTTCAATCCACATTCTAACTTAAGGTACCTAGGTAGTGCATTCTTGTATCTACGAGTGTAAAATGCATGGCAATGCGTTAAACATCAACCTATTTTTGTAAGTAACTCACTGCAAGGCCAGGCTTCTTTGGAGCTTAGATCCATCACGGTGTTCCATTACTACTAACGCCGATAAACCAGATGGTTGGCGGTTTATGGAGGCAGTGTTTGACTTTGTAGCGAATACTATCTAACTATCAAATGGTACTGATAAAGGAAAACTTCATCATTAAGATTAGCAGCCTTTTTGATCGGCGTACTACAAGCTTTCTTGATTACAGGAGTGTCAATGTGTGTGTGTAGAGTAGACCCTTCACGCTGCTCCAGTGTGTGTTAGCTGGCTTAGGTTGATAGTTTTGATTTCCAAGCAACCACTCCGATGTTAATGATAGCGACCATGACCGACTGCTTGACGTGCTCTCCAAAGCATTGGGGAAGTACTCGTAAAACTACCAACTTCCCAATTCGGGATGAGAAATTTTACTAAAAATTTCTTTAAAAAAAAAAGAAAAGCTCAATATTTCATAGCTTTATACATAACCTAATGATCTGAAGCCAAATATGCTAACCATGATGACCAATGATGATGATCATCATCATCATGATCGTCATCATCATCTTCGTCGTTTAAGCAGAAGGACGTCCACTACAGAACATAGACTTTTGTAGGGACTTCCAAACAGCGCGAGCCTACAGCTAACTCCTTGCGACTCGTTTGATGTCGTCAGTCCACTTGGTGAAAGGTCGGCCAACACTGCGCTTTCTACTACTACATATGCTACACTCGTAACTTTTCATTTCAGAACACAATCTGATCCGCTACAATTCAGAGTAGCGGTGGGCACTGCTTCCCGATCGAGCGGTGGAACCGTTTACGATGTTAAGTCTGTCTTCATTCACGAAAAGTATTCCACTCTCACACTGGAAAATGACATAGCAATGATTGTGACGTCGAAGAAGATGGTCTTTGACAAAAATGTTGATTCCGCTTTCATTCCTGAACCAAACTTTGATCTTCCAGTCGGAACTGCTGCTTTGGTTACTGGATATGGGATGACATCGGTTAGTTTTACTTTTATTATGGTGACAAATTTTAGTTCTCACTTACTAAAAGAGTTTGAAAAGCTTAAAACATAATAACAATTATCTTCATTTCAGTACGAAGGTTCAGCATCTTCTGTGTTACGAGCAGCGACTGTAGAAGTGGTTGCTCAGGATATATGCACTCGCGCTTATCGACAAATAGCTAAGATATCAGAGGGCATGCTATGCGCTTTCGCCAACAATCCTCCTAGAGACGCTTGTCAAGGGGACTCTGGTGGTCCTCTGGTCACCCAAGGAACTCTGATCGGTATCGTCTCTTGGGGCGAAGAATGTGCTAATCTATCGTACCCTGGAGTATACACGAGGGTGTCACAGTACTACTCGTGGATTATCGACAAATTAGCTGTAATATAAAATCAGATCTACCTATTAAATTACGTTAATTAAAGAATAAATATTTATACATGCTGTTTATTTGTTTTAATTAAATAACACGATGTTTGGAATTAAAGCACTATACTCGTAATGTAGGAGCTCTTTTGGTAAAAAATTATACATGAAATTGACGAGGCCCTTTACTATCTTAACAATTCAAGCGTCTGAACTAAAAAAAAATTTTAATAAAAAAAATACAACCGACTTCAAAACCTTAAAACTTACCCACTAAACTAAAAAGCGAAAAATAACATCATAATATGTTCTACCTGCTGATCAGTATGAAGGCGGTGCTAAGCCGGTGATGTATTAATTCAAGCCTTGTGTGAGCCATGTGATGTGGTCCTGTCAGAAATGGCTTAAATTAAGACAACACCGGCTAAGCACCGCCTTCATACTGATCAGCAGGTAGAACATATTATGATGTTATTTTTCGCTTTTTAGTTTAGTGGGTAAGTTTTTAGGTTTTGAAGTCGGTTGTATTTTTTTTATTAAAATTTTTTTTTAGTTCAGACGCTTGAATTGTTAAGATAGTAAAGGGCCTCGTCAATTTCATGTATAAGTTTTAACTCCTTTTTGAAGTCGGTTAAAAATAGAATTAAAATTAAAAATTATCGTGAATATATTAACTATCTTACATTAATAATCTTCGTGTGATATGTCCAAAGAAAGTGAGTATGCGACGATTATAGAAAAAAGGCGCTGTTTGATGCCCAATTTTTGCAGGATTGAATTGTTGGTTTGGAACTATGTCCAGGATATTCCAAGCATTCTTCTCCAATACCACAGGCCAAATATGTGTGACCAAATACTAAACTAACTAAAGTCCTGTAATGACATAAATCTTTGATAAATATTCAAACTTTAATACGAAATATTCCTTGCCTTGATGTACGTAAAATCGTCGTCATCAACCCATATTCGGCTCACTGCTGAGCTCGAGTCTCCTCTCAAAATGAGAGGGATAAGGCCAATAGTCCACCACGCTGGCCCAATGCGGATTGGCAGACTTCACACACGCAGAGAATTAAGATAATTCTCTGGTATGCAGGTTTCCTCACGATGTTTTCCTTCACCGATTGAGACACGTGATATTTAATTTCTTAAAAAATAAATGAGCTTAATTAATTTATATTTGCAGGTATTCAGCACTTAAAAGGTAATAGGCAGTAGCTAGATACTAAACGAGTAGTACAGTAGCTATGTAGAACGTTATCGGAGTCGAGATCATTGGCTAAATTACCGGTGAACGTCGATATAGATTCGATCTTCTGGGGAACTAGTAACGAGACCGAGTGTATTGTAGAAAGAAGAACTCGCTTATAAAGTTTATAAAAGAAATATAACGATAACAACATACTCAATAATTATGCGAAGTCAGCATGAATATTTTTTTTAAATCCGATCGTTGTAAAAACACTATGCTCAGAGTTAATTTAAAAGTCGAATATTTATGAAAACTGTATAAAAATCTATTGTTTCGAACAGACATAGACCAGTAGATTTTTTTTATCTTCTACTCTTTTTTACAGCACCTCTCATTTAGTTAGCGGAGGTATTCACTCTTATGGGCTATTGTACTACTACGAGTATATACCTACTGTTCTATTTGTATCTACTAAGAACCTACTAATAAGCTGATGATGATGACGATATGATGATCATGATCATGTTAATCATAATGATAAATCGATACCTAAGATGTTCTAAAAATTTTCAAAATTAGCAATTAAATTGTGTTTCTGTGTCCTAAACTCTTGTTTCAATCCTGAACAGTAGAATTTCAGTAAACAAAATATTAAATACATCAATATTCTGCCTTAGTTAAAGATTAGGTACCTATATGACGGTAGAAAAACCGGTTCTAAATTAATTATCCTTATCAACACAGTTGAAGCTGTTATCTGTTAACATACAAGTTTTTACCTAATTTGAATACCAAGCACGCGTATTAGGTCGATTTAACTAAACGTGTCATTGACTTCTTGCTTCTGTTTCGTTTTAACATGTTGATGTTTTTTAACTTTGATAATCATGGGTTTATTTCAAGGCCTTCAAGATTTGTGTCTTAAGACAAGATATAGCATACCTATATCCTGTCTTAAGACAAAAACCCTGAAGTTATTAATTGAAGAATTATGAACCTTAGATAGTCAGATATCCCATATTTTTAATCTACTTCAAAAAAGGAGGAGGTTCTCAATTCAACTTCTTAATTTCGTCATTTAATAACTAATTTTTTTTTATTTCAAAGAATATACTTACAGATTGGTTCCATTTAATTTTCACGAATATCAGTTTATTAATTTTGTGTTAAAATCAAAATAACTGAGTCGGTTATTTTTGTTTTTGTTAAAAAGATTTTATAAAATGTTTGTCTACTCACGCTCCTACCATAGGTAAGTATGGTAGACAAATAGGGAGCCATGAAACCTGCTACCTTCCATAGACACTACGGTCCAAACTCAATAATTGTCTACCCACCCTATATTAGGAGATGGGCTGAGAAACTTTCTTCCAAGTTCTTAATCTTTCATGGACTCATACTAATTTTGCTTAAGTCAGGTCCATTCCCTTTACACATGTCCTCTTTCACAAACTCCAACCATCTCTTTTTTGCCTTTCCTCTTCTCTTGTCTGCCTCCACTTGCAATTTCAACATCCTGGTAGTATGAATTTTCATCCCTCCTCTTTAGATGTCCATACCTACTAACCTTTTACACCTCAATTTTTCTCCTCTCTGTCTCTCCTCTAACTTTCATCATTTAGAAGATGTTGGTAACAGTGGTGAAATGTTGGCAACCAACAGATAAAGGTGTGCAATATCAAATATTATCTCTTTAATCTCGCATCTGTAACTTTTAACACCATTTCTTATCACACAATATTTTTTTGTAAACATAAGATTATCTTCGGCGAACTCATCGTGACCGACATTCGTCCCACGACGTTTTCTATTAATTTCAGGTTATTTACTGAAAGGTTGCCAAGCAGGCAAATTCACTAACTTTAACGCATGTTAGATGACGTATACAAAATTGAGATGCTATGTAACAAATGTCATACGGTGCCTACTGGCTACCCTTCTTGGATATCATACAGTAGATAGACATTTCTCAGGTGATTTGATGATTATTTTAATAGGTTGTTAATAGAGCAAATTAGTGAACAGGCTAGATGGCCTAAAATGGACCATCTCTTTGGATGGAATGGCGACCTCGCACCGGAAAGCGCAATGTTGGTCGACTCCCACTAGGTGGACCGAAGACATCAAGCAGAGCAGCTAGATGCTGGCGGCTTAAGACCGTTGTCCTTGAAAGTCCATGCAAGAGGCCTATGTCCAGCAGTTTACATCCATCGGCTGATAATGAAAACGAACTATCAAAAAAAGAACTATATTCACGCGGTTGAATTCAGGGGCGTCTACTTTAAAAGCGAAGTACGGAGAATGGTTTGCTTACATTTAATTTTTTGTGTCTGTCTGTTGTTTTGTGTAAATAAGTCTTAGAAATTAAAGCATTTAGAAGTAATAAGTACTATCTAAATAAACTGTGCTTAGTTCTCAGAATCCCTCCTGTCAACAAGCTCTGTGCCACTCTTGATTGATTGCCTCATTTAAATCTGGAGGAGATTCGATTATGATAATCTGATCCAGCCTCCCTCGTGAGATGTGAACAGTATCTTAACAATGAAGCATCTCACACAAATACATAGTTGGACTTTGATACTATCCTATATCATATTTTAATATCTATTTAATTACATTCTATGGGAAAATTTAAGAGGTGTGTGGGTTCTTATTTCGTTTCCTGTAAGTTTTTTTATGGTTGAAAACTTTGCTTCTTGATGAATAATTTGGCGTTTTTTTCCGTCCGTCAGTGAACTGGAGAACAGAATTTAGACGGCCTCTGGCGCAGTGGTATGCGCGGTGGATTTACAAGACGGAGGTCCTGGGTTCGATCCCCGGCTGGGTGATTGTAGTTTTCTTAGTTGGTCCAGATCTGGCTGGGCTGGGAGGCTTCGGCCGTGGCTAGTTACCACCCTACCGGCAAAGACGTACCGCCAAGTGATTTAGCGTTCAGGTACGATGTCGTGAAACCGAAAGGGATGTGTTTTCAACCTCCTTCTAACAAGCTAGCCCGCTTCCATCTTCGATTGCATCATCACTTACCATCAGGTGAGATTGTAGTCTTGAGCTAACTTGCATAGAATAAAAAAAGAAATGTAAATTGAATTATTACTATATGATTGAATGAAAGAGGAACTTTTGAGTTTTTCCCGGCTCTTCTCAGCAAAATCTTTCCGGTGTTAGAGTCTACAAATAGTCTACAAAAAAATACTTGTGAACTAAGCCTACTTGAAATAAATGAATTTTGAAGCTACAGACAGATGTTGAGCACTAGACATCTATCTGTTGATAATAATTATAACGGTATATATAGCTCTTAACCTGTGGCCTATAATGAGAAAGTGCTACACTTGGTCCAGGAACGTTCACCTTGGCCTTCCCTTCCTAGATTCTTCATTCTTGACCCTCGCCTTAAATTGCTATTGATAATCTTCTTTCAGACATCCTCTCCAAATGCCTAAACCATCCTAGCATACCTTTCTCGATTTTAGACATAACATCTTCTTTTAAACCTCAGCGTTTTCTTGTATCACCTACTACTATTTCTCTTTATAATGAGAGAAATAGTAATAGGTGATGATGACAATAATAATTCAATTAATTATGTAGTCAAATGTGTGTCGTGTGTGGACGACCATCGGCAATGATGATGATTATCATGATGATGATGATTTTTATAATGCAAATTCATCACGTAACAGATGGATATACTTACCTTCACAGTTGCGCATAAAATATAACATTAAAAGAAAGAAACAAAACAACAACTACAAATTAGTTTTAATCTCTAAGCGATAACAATTCTGTAAACGTCCCGCCTTGCCGCGCATACTTCGTTTGTAGTCAAGGCTTAGTTGATAAGATAATGAATTAGACTATGGTAAATATAACCACATGAATCGTATGCTGACGATGATCTTTGAATATAGAATTAATTCATGCTATGTATTGAATTTTAAGCGGGTTACAGGGAGCCGCTGATTTTTCGATTTTAGGCAGTGACCTTTGATACAAGGATGACAATATTGATGATGATGATGATGATGATGATGATGATGATGATGATGATGATGATGATGATGATGATGATGATGATGATGGAGATGATGAAGATGATGATGATGATGATGATGAAAATGATGATGATAAAGATTATGAAGATGATGAAGATGATGAAGATGATGAAGATGATGAAGATGATGATGAAGATGATGATGATGATGATGATGATGAGGATGATGAAGGTAATTTGAGGAATGAGGTAACAAGAACAAGAAACAAACCATGAGGAAATCGAGATTTTGATAGTCTTATACTGTCTTTATAATTTCATCATTCAGTCGTAATCTATAGATCTAAAGAAATAATAATTACGGAAATTGACCTTTATGATTAGTAGATCTGACCCTATGATGGTCTTCTAATTCCTTTGGTCTACTGGCCAATTCTGTTAAGGTACACTAGAAAGCTTTAGAACTGCATTCCTGTACCAGATCTCCCTCCTTATAGGAGAGGGGATGTGGAGTACCAGCAACAGCCCAACTACGGGCCGAGAAGAAACAAAAGCTTAGTACTCCATAGCCACCCAGGACTCCAGGATCTAAACCCAAAACCCACATAGCCCAAATAACTGAACTAGCGAGCTAAGACGAAAGTTACTGACTAATTTTACTAATCAAGTGTATTGGATATATCAAGTCAGATAACGTAACACGAACATCAATTTGAAAGTCAACGCGTCAATGTGTCGCCAATATTCAATTCGATTAGGCCGTTGAGCGTCTAACCCACCAATAAGTATGTGTAATGCTATAGTCCCTCGGCCTATTACCTGGCAATTTCACAGAACAATCTACGTCGGATCGTGTCGACAGCACACAGTGATGTGACACACACCGGCTTTGGCCTTTGTAACCGAGAGGGACGGCATTCGCTCCCGCGATTTGTTTACTCAGTGTAGCTTTCCCTTTCGCGACGCGCCTGTGTGTGTGACCATCTGGCGGGTGGCGGCTTCGTCTGTGGTGGTGTCGCCCCCACATCCATGCACACCCCGTTTCGGGGTAGACGCTCGCCTGTGTGCGTGACCCAGTCGAATAAATCTAATCTAATACACACAAACATATTGGCAGGACGGCGTGTAATTTTTACGCTTGTGTTGTCGCTACTTGGGGTTCTTTATGCGGTGCGATGATATTATTATTCTGACGATTACGGCATCCTTTATGCCTACGATCAAATAATTAATAAGGGATGAAGTGTATTGTGGCGCGGCAGTTAGTGATCGGTATCAGACCACTTACCTCATTCACGCTTTGGAAAGGTTACCGTAAATTTTATAACGTGTTTATTGTAATTGCGCTATTGTTCATAATGCCTTTAACTCTTTATTTAAGATTTATTGTTCATCAAAATCTACAATAAAGTACCTACCTATACAGAAAATCTTAATAGTTAAGTTAAGGTGCCTACAAAATAAAAAAAAGTTATGTATAGATAAGTACCTTATAGTGTTAGTTACCTTGTTTTCAGAAGGAAAAAACATCATCGACATCTTAAACCAGATAGTGTTGGACTTCTACCGC
Organism: Bicyclus anynana; assembly: GCF_947172395.1. Taxonomy (NCBI): domain Eukaryota; kingdom Metazoa; phylum Arthropoda; class Insecta; order Lepidoptera; family Nymphalidae; genus Bicyclus; species Bicyclus anynana. The sequence continues at coordinate 10,062,492 of NC_069094.1, read as the reverse complement.
CAATAAAAGACAGGCTAGTTATAGCATATTACCTAAAAAATCTACTAGGTGGCGTTGCAAATAAAATACGTTCAGTATTTTTTTAATTTTAACAATTGAAAAATACACTGAGAGTGGCTCGGTCGTTTATATGAATATTCTGATGAAAGCAAATCACTTGTCAGTAAGCAGTTATCATATTGTTAATAATGAGGGGGATATGTTATCACCGATAAAGTTAACGGTTGATTATCTAATGACGTCAAATGACAGATAAGGAAAAATACCGATGAGTGAAATCATGTAACTTTCAATATGATAAGGATTAATAATAAAAACTAATAGGTACTCGTATAAATCATAGGTGATTTAGATATATATTTAGCTACCAAATATATTTTAGACAACCTACACGACCTATCTACTGTATAGTATAAAAATACCGTAGGTAGTAGACATTGGCGTGCACAAGTTTTTTAACTAGAGTAACCACCGATATAAATCGTACAAAATAGAAAATTCCTTGCCCAATACGGTTTCGTAATGAGTACAACTTACTTTAAATAAAATGTTTTTTTTTACTAATTTGAGTCGTAATCTGCGCTGTACAGGGAACAAGCAACTACAGAGATTTTCGGGATTTATTCTATTGGGCCCCCAACTATTTTGGTACAGGGCAAGGCAAACTACGCCTCTGCTGTACCTTCTTTTTCCAGATCATTTTTGCCCTCCTAGGTACCTACCAGGGGCGATGGACCTTTACAACACAAATCCTATCGGGTTACCTTTTAAAAATCCATACAAATATATTCATTATTGTACTCATAAAGTATTTTATACGCTCGAAAAAGGTATTTCATATTTGAACAGCATTTCTACTATCTGTACAATAAACGTCTAAAAAGAAGCAGTACATATAAATAAAATAAATAACACTGTAAGAACGTCGACGTATACGAGACTAATAAACACATCAACAGGTTACCTAGTCGAAAATTTCAGCCTTCGCTACTGGTACCTACTAACTTCTTATTCAATTTACATATAGGTTTTCTATTTTATTGTTTTACTTAAACTTAAATTAATGAAGAAAAATCTAAGTTAGACAAATGTTATCACAAAACAATGAACGAATTTCTGATGTTTAGCAAACGGTAAAAAATATGCGTTTATTTGTATGAAACAGTTGACAAGTCGTTCAACCCTCGTTCAGTTTAACAATTATGCGGCTGCTTCATTGTGTGACCCTACCTCTCTACCCATTGTGGACACCAATACACTACTGCCAGTGTAACAAGAGCTCTCGATTCTTATAAAAAAATCCCCTTCATCTCCGCATTAGGCACATTAGAGAGCGGCGAGGCGGATCAAGTAATAATGGAGGGCGATATACAAATATTATTATCCAGCCCGTTCACAAATATCAATAAGGTATTACCGGCCTCCAGGCAGATTTAAAAAGTTAATAACTGCCGTTTTAAGTTATGGCTTAATTACGTGTCGAAAGAAGTAAGCCTATTAAGAAATTTATAATCTGTTTGTCTACTAACTTTGTTGTCTTATACAGTATTGTAATTCAAACATAGTTTTTCTTATTGTATATTTGATGGACTAAGCTGTGATGGCCCAGTGGATATGACCGCTGCCATCGATTCTGAGGGCGTACGTTTGAATCCGGTCCGGTGTGTATTTTAAGAAATTAAATATCACGTGTCTCAAATGGTGAAGGAAAAATATCGTGAGGAAACCTGCATATGTACTTGAGATTTTTCTTAATTTTTCACGTGTGTGAAATCTGCCTATCCGCATTGGGCCAGCGTGGTGGACTATTAGCCTAACCCCTCTCATTCTGAGAGTAGACTCGTGCTCAATAGTGAGCCGAATATGGGTTAATGATGATGATGGACTAAAAGTCTGCCGAACCTACCTCATTTTATGAAGACTGAAAGTGTGTCTGTATTCTTACCAGTGTTAAGTATGATAGCCACATACGCTGTTTGGTTTGTGGTGGCTTTGGAAGATGGCAGGTTTTAAAGGTCCAAAGCCTCAACCACTCATATATCAATTTTTTTTTAATTCTCCTCGGCATAATTTGACAGTTGACAGGCAGTTAACTTCGCGGCTTGTCTTTTAAAGACACCGTTAATGTTCAAACTATAAGGGCTCTAGCGAAAGATTGTCACGAAGCTAAGGGTCTGGCAACTGAATACATGTTTCCTCAAGATATCCTAACTGATAGCAAAATATCAAAAAAGTATGTTTTACAAGCGGATGCCCGTGAATAAGTCCGCGTGGAATTCAGTTTTTTATAAATCCCGCGGGAACCATTTTTCCGGGATGGAAAGTAGTTATGTGTTAATCCAGAGTAAATTCCATTTCCATTCCAAATACACAAAAACAAACATACACATTTTAACACAATCTTTCGCCTTTATAATATTTGTGTGATACTTGGATAATTGAGGATCTGGACCCTTGAAACTTAATTAGGTAAGCTTGCTTCCAAAACTATTCCGTGTGAAGTTAACAGGAGATGCTAAACCAAGCCTATTAAGATAAGATAACAAAGTCTCCAAAATTAGATTCTCTAACTTGCGCTTACAAAGTTAATCAACTGAGTCAAATACAGTGTTCATTCATTCAATATTCAATATTCAATATCATAATTTATCTGAACTTGAAATTTCAGTTGGATTTGTCAAAAAATATTTTGGTTAAGTCTATGAAATAACAAAAAACAAGAAAAAAGCCTGAAAAACGAATGACGTGTTAAGGAAAGAAAAGGAACTAATTTCCTTTATTATCGTTTCTTTAGGCTCAAACCTTATCGCTGAAAGGAACTGGAATACATGGCCTGGGTCTGTAGCCATATGGCACGTTGATTCTCTTTCTACGATCGCAAACGCTTCGAAAACTACAAAAATGTGTGGGAATGACAGACCCGATCGCTAACTTCATCACGTGACCTGTAAAACCATATGTTATTTCCATGCATTATTTAATTTTCAAAGAATTTTCAATCGATATAAAATATCAAGCGGACCAATTGATTTTTCTATTATCGAAAATCGATGTGATTTATTACAACACAACAATAAATCACTGAATCAGAAACTTAAAGTAACTTAAAAAATGTTATATTTATAATTTTTTTTATCTTTTTACTATATAAAAATAAGACGGGTTTTCCTTCCTGACGCTATAACTCCAGAACGCACGAACCGATTTCCGCGGTTTTGCATTCGTTGGAAAGGTCTCGGGCTCCATGAGGTTTATAGCAAAGAAAATTCAGAAAAAAATTCAACGTAGGTATGTAGGGTAGGGAAGGGGTAGGGTAGGGGTAGGGTAGAGGTAGTTGAAAGTTTACATCGAGTTTCACGCGAACGAAGTCGCGAGCGTCCGCTAGTTATCTATAAAAACGTTATATTTATAACATTTTTATAGATTAATTAAAACGAAACCTTACCTGACAAGTATGCATATAGATAATTAAACCTCCTACCCATACTGGTCAAAATATAGAACCTATTTTTCATATCGATTAACTATAACAGCTAAGCATAGATTCTAGCTACCATACAAGTAGTCTCGCTCGCGCTCTACGAGTACACAGTCAAAAATATAAACATGTATTAGAGAACTCGAAGAAAAAGGATTTAGTATCCCTTATTGCAATAATAACTGTAAGTAATATAGCTAGATATTACGTATCAACCTAATTGTCAATTTATTTAAATAGCGAATCTCAGAATAGTTCGATAAATGATAAAATACCCATAATCAAGATGGTGACCGATAAACAGCGAGAGGTTTCTGCAAACCTTACTTACACCGGAGTAAATACAGATCTAACTAAAGAGACAATATCTCCGGCGTTAAAAGGCCAGCCGGAGAGGGCGGGGGGAGGGGTTGCACCCCCTGCGAAATTACTACATTTGAAGCGAACAACTTTTTATGAGAAATAAGCCGAGCTATGAATCTGGAATTATAAGAGAATCGGGCGAACTTGTACCTACTTGTACATGTTTTGTGGTAGAGCTCTTTGTGACGAAGCTCGTTCGGGGATGTACTACTACCTGTTACTATCTATCCTATATAATATTACTAACTGACGCGAATAATATTTAAATAATGATAAATTGATAAATGGGCTATCTAACACTGAAAGAATTTTTTAAATCTGACCAGTGGTTCCTGAGATTAGCGCGTTCAAACAAACAAACTCTTCAGCTTTATATAATAAGTATAGATTTCTATCACTGAGAATTATTGTGCTTCAATCTGCTCCTTTGTACGGTAACTTTAAAAAAATAAAATGCAAGTTTAGCTTTCATTGCTCTTCTAAGATGGAACGAAAGTTTTTTTGTGTCACACGATGCTGCAATGTAAAACGTCAAATAACGGTACGTCAACGTTAGACCATATCTTCCAAAGACAAGGATTATGCGAATGAAGACCGGGCGCTAGAGATACGAAAAAATATAAGAACCAAACTCAATTAACGTATTTGATTAAGAATGGTTAAAGGTTAGGTTTAATATTACGAATCCTGTCGGTCCAATTTTTGGTTCATTTCTTTTTCTTCTTTTGTTTGTAAAAATATTGTTTGTATTATTTTCTGTAGTTACAAGATAATATATTTTTTTTATATTGACTTAAATTTTTTAAAAGCTTTTATTTTAATTCACATTTTTAGTAGATATGTAGTATGTATGTCTGTTGATTAAATAATGCAAACAATGTTGCAATCCGGATGAGATTTGATTCCCTGAATTTTGCTAGTCCCAAATGCATTTTTTTCGGTGCGGCGTATGCCGTATACCGAAAAAATCCATAAAAGCATTCATGTAGGTTGGTATTATTTGCATTGGAGATTTGAATCGTAGTCGAATGAAAAATAGAATATCTAAATACTAAAAATGTAGCTGTTAGTTTGTTTGTTACTTTTATGTCAGCCACTGACGATCAATATAGTCTCACATGATGACATGCATATCGCGACCAACACACGATCAAATTTATCGGTTGTCAAGCCGTTAGCGCTGCAGGCATTTTACTTAATCGTCAGTCTTATTAGCCGCGAACTATATCTAGTATTTGATCTAAAAAACCCCATCGAAGTTCGAAGAGATATAAAATACTAGCTGACGCCGCGCGGTTTCACCCGCGTGGTTCCCGTTCCCGTATGAATACGGGGATAATAAATAGCCTATAGCCTTCCTCGATAAATGGGCTATTTAACACTGAAAGAATTTTCCAAATCGGACCAGAGATTAGCGCGTTCAATCGAACAAACAAACTCTTCAGCTTTATAATATCAGTATAGATTTCACAATTTCCAACGCTTCAACTCTGGTAAACAATATAGAGCTGTACGGGTAATATTGAGAAACAATTGACCTTGATACGAATGATCTATCAACTTCATTAATGTGAACTTCAACCGCGACGAATCGAAAGATAATATCTGCGTAATTAAATAAGCGCTTTAAGCCGTTCGGATTTATAAAAACGCTGACATTTCAATTGTTTACAAATCCAAGGGCAACTTTGATATGTGTATAACTCTGTATAATATGATATCTACTTGCATGGAATTAATTCGATTGAATTTCTTAACATTCAACTCTATTAGACGCAGTTCAAGTAGGCAGGTGAATATAGTCAATCGTAAACTAATTTCCATCGAAATGTTACACAATACGAGCGTGAGATATCCGTGGGCGTCGGGAACGGAATGCCGGAAGAAAGCAGACGGCCTTGACACCACAATATTTGGTGCGCTTAGCTAAACAACCCCATGCGGGACACCTTCTTCAAGTTCCCGTCGAGAACGCGCAGTATACCAGCTCTGCGGAACCCGTTACGCGTAGACTGTGGCTGCTAATAAGAGTGTAGTATTGAGCTTTCACGCCCCCGTCTCGCTATCACCGCACGGTAATTAAGACGCGATACAATCGTTTGTAATGTTTATTTTTGCGCGAAACCCGTGAAAGTTTAGTATGGTTTAGAATATTCGCTCGTTTATTGCACACACATTTGCTTGTGAACCGAAAAAAGAGAAAGCCAGGCGATTAAAAATGACCCACGTGAATGTATTCGTGCGGACAATATTTTAAAACAAAATGTCACACGCTTTCCACGGGTGTCTGCACCCCCTCTGGCCGGGGCGGCGGGCGCGGGGCGGCGCGCCGGGGTTGCTCCCCCCACCCGGTGGGGTGTCATTGTGGACTGTGGTGTCGTAACTCCGCGAACTTTTTAATTTACAATTAGGTAGCTTCCCATTTCTCTGCCCTATTTAGACTCCATTTTACGGACAGCCACAAGCGAAGCCTGTAATTAAAATTTACTTTTCAAGGCCCTCGCGAATATCCGCATTATCTGTATTATATTGTTATGGTTTTATGCGACGGCCTAGTGTATCAATTAAGGTAAATATTGTCAATTCTAATGGATGCCCACAAATTGGACCTTCCTCGGATTGAGTAAAAGGGAGTTCCTTTCGGACGGAAAGTCGCTTTTTTCGATGGTGCTAGTAACACCTTTAATTTGTATTTTGTAGTCAAAGCCTAAGTAGGTCAATAGTAGATAAAGCTGCCGGACTGGACTATAGTCGTATCCACTTCTAATAAAGTCTTTCCCGACTACTTCAAAGGGAATGGGAATATTGGAGATATTTAAAAGGTATGGCAAATATTAAAAAAAAAAACTTTTTAAATCGCGAGCAAAGACAATGTCCTCAACTTGTTAATCATTCGTGCATGAATCAACCACGCACAAACGGGTGCCAGTAAAAAAGCCCCAGAGTTTCATAGTAGTTGTTCTTAGAACATAAGAACAATCTAGAATCGAAATGGCTTATAGAACAATAGCTGGAATCGTTCGTTTTCCTTCTAACGTTCTTCAAGCCATTGGACTCTATTTTGGTATAACTTGCGCTCGCTCTATACCCCTCCACTGCAGTTATGGTCATTAGAATGAGAGTGGTTAGGCCAATAGTTCACCACGCTGGCCCGATGTGGACTAGCAGACTTCACACACGTAGAGAATTAAGGAAAATCTCAGGTAAGCAGGTTTCTTCACGATGTTTTTCCTTCAGTGTTTGAGACACGTGATATTTAATTTCTTAAAATGCACATAACTGAAAAGGTGGAGGTGCATGCCGCGGACCTTCTTGCCCTGACTGAATTCGAACCTACGCCCTCCGAATCGAATCCACTGGGCTGTCACGTACTCACAGTTATGGAGCTTACCGCAAATACTTAGAAAACAAAACCAATTACACAAAATAAATAAACATGCATTAACATTTCAATATTGTATGTCTTAAAATAGTATTCATCCTTAATTCCTTACACCTTCCAAGGGACGCCGAAGTTTTGCCAACAAATAAATCAAACCGGTTTACACTAACAGCGGGAGAGATCTGACTAAATACTTATCCTTGCGCAAGACATCTAATTAACTTGCTTTTACAATTTGTCTTTTTTCGACGCAATATTTATGTTGTGTTAATTAAATATATAAAAAACATTGTATATACCTATCTATACTTATGATAATATCAATTAATTTAATCTATACTAATATTCTATAGCAGAAGAGTTTGTTTGTTTGGTTGAACGCGCTAATATCAGGCGCGCTCCTTATATTTTCAGCAAATATTTTATATCCACTTTAAAGCTTGACAATTAATATTAAAGCTTTATTTTACGATCTAAAACTAGGGACGTAAAACGTTTAATAATAATTTTTCCTACCCATGTAATGCATTATTCAAAGAACCAAAATAAGAATATTTAACATCAATGTAGTTAAACAAAAATTCAAAAAATTCATAAATTCAAAATTTATTTATTTTAATTTAGCTTCGTTAAAGCACTTTTGAAACGTCAAGTTATGTCATTTAATTGGTGTTAATTATAGTCGAAAATTTAAAATTAAATATACGAGGTTTTCAAACGTGCCTTGGTTCGAGAAAAGCCCACAACAAACTCAGCCAAGGTTTATTTTTTTGTTTATCACCATTTTACAAACATAAATAGGAGTAGTAGAACAGACGTATAGTTCAGTTCAACACCAAGTTTTTTTTTATCATTATCATTTTTATAATAAGACTTTCCTAGAAGCTTGCGTTTAATAAACACTTTGAAATTCTTGAAAGACATGCCATTGGCTTCATGTGGTAATCATTGACAGACACTTTTTACATAATAAACAGCAATCATAGCCAATTAACAATCGCTATATCATTTAGTCATATGCGTAGCTATCTATCACAGCACGTTACAGGAGGGTCACACCCCAGTATCTAGACTGCAGCGCATTCCATATAAACATCCTTACACCCGAATAGAAAGAAACGATGACTAGAAATAACTATAGAAGGGCAATCACTTCGTGTATTCGTGAGCTTGCAGCTATTTTCAGACCGATATCCCGCAGCCGATGGAGCGTTTCCCAAAAACTATTAAGTTGCAGTCTCGCTATTTAGGGCGGCGCTGAGAATAATGAACTCGGAACTAAGACATAATACGAGTACTTACAATGTAAATCAATGAAAACAATTAACCTAAAAAATATATAATTAATATCATATAATTATATACTATTCATGATGGTTTTGACTAAACCCTACCGTAGACAAAGAAAGTAATAGACGAATAATATAGATAGATACCTAAGTATTTTATAGATGAAAAAAACAACTCATAAACAGGCGAACTCTTTGATATTATGTTATATGGCACATGTGCGTTCGTCTTAAGTTATAATTTTGGCATTACCGGTAATTCATCGAAGCAGTTTATGTAATTAGTATATAATTGTTTTGTTTAATTTTTTTGTTACTTTACATTACATAGAGTTAGGTACAAAACGCTCGTGGTTGTGGTTTTTAAAACTCTCGTGTTCATAATATAAATCTTGCATTTTTCGATTTATAAACTCCCAACATTATGGTTTTACAAACCCCCTAATAACATTTCGTTACTATTGTAACTTATTTTCGTTTTAAACAAAATTTTCTAAATATTAAACATATCGTAATTAATATTTTCGTATCGAAATGAAAAATATTTTCGACTTTTTCATAACTTAACAGATAAGCAATCGCCACAATGGAGGAAAGAAACCATTATGATAGGTACAAAGAAATAAAATAGATACTTCCGATTACAAAGAGATTCTTTTTTCTGCGACACTGTTATACATCCCTCGGGATACTTTAATTTTCCGGAATGGGTACTGGGTAGGATAAATCTTAAAAGGTATTTGTTTCATCGTTGGATTCATCTAAGTCATTCGGAATGTTTTTATCACTTTACTGTTTCATAAATGTTACCCTCGTACTACGTTTGCCTCTAAAGTAAAAATGTATTTTTGTATATTTTTTTTAGTTTATTACTTGTAGTTCTTAAATATTTACAGATCTTTGGTTTGATATATTATTTACCTAATTGTCTGCATCTTCCGTTCTTAGTTTATAATAAAAATTAACAAAAAAAATCAGAAGTATAATATTTGTAAATTGGGTACCTGAAAATAAAATCGTAATGATATTAAAATAAATATTTAAAAAAAAAAACGCCAAATTTAAAAAATCATTTAAAAAAATAAAAAATATCGAGCGTTTTCATAATTTGTTTAAATTATTAATTTGTTTTTTGAAAACATTGCTTTATAATATAAGTATTAAACTCAGTTATTTCAATATTTGCATTATAACTATGAGAACTTTCTCCGATTTTTTTGAATTTGGCAGGAAAATTCAGGCAAAATCTCTCATTAGCCAAACTCTAGTAAAATATTTTTCATAATACAGATCCCAAACCAGTCGCATACAAAGTTCTTGTCTTTTTGACTTTAATGTTTGTTTGTTATAACAGAGGTTATAATTAGCGTTATTTGAACAATGAAGAAATAATAAACCAAAATGCTTCTTGAAACAGGCTTTTTTAAAATTTCTTAGTTTAATGTGCAAGTTTTATAGATAAAGTAAATATAATGTAAAAATAGCCCGCCAAACCGCATTGGAGAAGCGTGGTGAGTCTAAGCTCCAAATCCCGTGAACTAAATAAAAGGGAGGCTCTGTAGTGGGATGTTAAAGTAATGATAATGATAAATCCATAGATATACGAGTAGATATGATTAGTAATTTCTAGCTACCGGATGAAGTAAGATAAAAGATCGGTATAGCGTTCGCCGATACAGACAATCATTGTGCCATCATAGAATTCGGAGCACCGTGTCCCGTTAGGGCTTCTTTTATCGGAGTTCCAACAAAAAACCCTCACAAAACACACCGCCACCCTCAACTGACGGCAAAAAATCCATAGCAGAAAGAAAGGACCACAAATTAAGGAATAGCATTGGAATGTTGCACCCGTAACGCATCAAAAGTATTCATGTTAAAACTATTAAATTATAGCCACGACGGAACCTTTTGTTCAAGTGTTGATGCTAGTTGATATTCATTCGGTTAGTTGGATACAAAAATGACTTTGATACTACTGGTTACTTTGAGATGGAAAAATTTTGAAATGCTCAAAATAGCCAATTTTCTACATAAATTTAATTTCATTTCTCAGTTATGGATCATAGTAATTATCCTCGTATATCTTTGAGTTTAATTTTCAATGCGATATTTAAATCACTTGCTGATTTTTCATGCTTGAGTTCTGGTATAAAAAAAATAGATGTACGAGTAAGTAACTTGATGCCGCAGCAGAGGGTATTCTTTAATGGTCTAGTAGTTTAGTTTAATGGTAGTAGTAGTTGTAGTTGTAAGGATATGCAATTTTGGATTTTTGGATATGTACTTTTAATTTTTATAGTAAAACGTGATTTGAATTGATGTTGATGACGATCGTATAATTGATGCTACAGCCGATTGATTGTTTCATAATTGGTTCAGGACTGGCTGGTAGGAAGTTTCGTCCGTTTTTTTTAAGTTACCTATCGGCAAGTACGTACCGCCAAGCGATTTAGCGTTTCAGTACGATATTGTGTAGAAACCGAAAAGAATTTGGCTTTTATCCTTTTCCTAAGCTAGATTTCATCATCACTTACCATCAGGTGAGATTGTAATCAAGAACTCACTTGTAAAGAATTAAAAAAACCGCCAGGATAATCTTCTCATGTGGGTACTCCTCAACGAATTTTAGTACCGCACTACCGACATAAAACTTAGTATTAATTTGAATAAGCAAATATTCTTAAACACTGATTGGTACAACATTTGTGTAAAAGTTTACACATTTTTTTTTTAATTTTTATTAATTTATTGTACGTTATCAATGTCAAAACAATGATCCTCAATAGGCTGTTCAAACACAACATGTCGAAGGAGGCATGGGAAAAAACATGTTCAATAATGACGACACAAGCTGCAACCTCGCCGCACGTGGCAATGGCCCTTTCCGTTACGAACATCAGGTAAAATTTTTTACAACCAATTTTGAATTGTGGAACATACGAGAATTGTATCAGTCACGGTGCACTTTTGGAGTTTGAACTTACATCTGGTATTGAGGATTTTGATATCAAGTAGTTAGTAGAATTTTTACTAAGTTTATTAGGAATATGGATTCTTAGTCATTTTAAAATCGCACGTTTATATGGTCCTTGTCTTTTAAAACGAGAGCTTATGATAGCACCTTGGTTATTTCACACTAGTTGAAATTTTTCAGCCTATGCTCCTTTGTCTAAAAGTTTAATCTTCTACGGAGTTTTTGAAGGCTTGTCATGAAGTTAAGTGTCTGGTGACATAATTTCTCATGGTTCACTAAAGAAAATATAATACGCATTAAATTATAGAATATGGAGGTTTGTCGTACCTAATATATAATGATAATAAACATTGTAAAGAACAACTGTTGAGTTTATTTCCAGCTCTTCTTCTGGCTTTCAAACTGGTGGTATAGTCTTTACAAATAGTCGAACTTTTCAAACACACTTGTAAAGTAACCCTACTTGAATTATAAATCCATTTTGATTTCTTGTTACCTACCAAAGCAACTAAGGTTCAAACTCTACAGTTACCTATAGTTGGAGTTTGGGCTGATAAACTTTCCGTTTTATAAAATGACAAAGGTCTGGCAATCACAGGCTATCGTAGAAATGGGCACAAGTTGGTTTTACAAAGTAAATAAAAAAAATAATACAACAAAACTCGTAACTATTTCGTAACTGGTAAAAAGATTCTAATTAATTCCACCGCACGATGACACCTAATAAAGAAATTAATAAACATACAAGATTTTGATGTAATTTAACGGGTACATAACTGGTACATCGGCTTACGCTTCGAAAGATCGGCGCAAGATTATGCATTACTTGCATAATAATGATATAATTTCTGGTAGGTAGTGTCTACCCATGTAATCTGTAACGCCGGTAGCACTCCATCGATCAAAACGTGCGTACAAATTAAATGAACTTGTTTCTGATATATTTATTTTTTATTTTCGAGATAAAATGATTTAATTACGACGCTGTGTCGACGTAGAGTCAGCAAATAGGTGCCATTTTGATTTATTATGCCTCAAGACTCAACGGTCTGCTGGTTTTCAAGGTTACTACAAGTTTATTAAAAAAAAGTCGTACAATGTCCGTCTTTGTATTTAATTATAGTGTGCAATTATATTATTTGTAAAACTAAGTTTGCTAAAGTCTACTAAATACATGTACATATTTATTGTTTTTTTTTTTCAAATTTAATATAAATTATATATCCATTTTAAAATATTTAAAATGGATATATAATTTTATATAACCATATTTATTGTTGGTTTATATGGTCCTTGGAGTTTGGGCTGACAAACTTTCCGTTTTACAAAATGACAAAGGTCTGGCAATCGCAGGCTATTTTAGAAACGGATACAAGTTGACGATATTACCATATCGCCTATAAAAAGGAAAAAAAGAAAAAGAATACAACAAAACACGTAACTATTTCGTAAGAATACACTTCAAAAAATGTCTGTGACTCTTAATTGTACAGTTTTATCTAACCAATAAGAAAAAATTGTACAGTTAAAACTTACACTATACAAATACGATTTAACTAAACAGATAATATAATTCGGTTAAGGTAATATAAAAAAAAACAAATATATGATAACAAAGCTTAAGCATAGCTTTAAATATTATGAAATTATACGTTGCAGCTTCCATGTAATGTGCCTTATTTACGAATATGTTTCAGCAATCTCTTTAACAATAGCATTACAAAGAAAAATATCTTGAAACGTAGATAGTCCCGGGCGGTGAAATGAGTTGCCCTTAGCGTGCAAGGGTGTGAGACGTACCGAATTCAGATTCGGTCCGAGTGACAAGCTTTTCGACTAAAATGAACAACCTTTCAATTGTTTCATTGAAGTCACGTTTTCACTACAAAGCATAACTATTTAAATCTGTAGACTTGCAGCCAGTTTCTTCATGTAAAAAATAAAGTAACAGTAAAAGTAGTAAGAAGTAAAGAAGACTTTATTTTTCCGTGACTAAGACCGTCACTTTTGCTTACTGTTACTTTGACTGTTACTTACGATGAAGAAACTGGCATAAAGCTTTTGTTTAACTTGCAATGTACGAGTATGTATGTTACGGTGGATTGTTTTAACTTAATTTTGAAGTAGATATCTTCAACCTATTAAGCTGATATTTTTTAATACTTAGTACACGGAATGAGTTTAAGTGGAAAAACATTGCCTGTAATACGAGCAATAGACCTGCAGTTTTAACTGTTAAGTTAAATTGTCCGTGTGTAGGCAAAACTGAGAACAGTACAGTTTTGTCTAATAATTTTAATTGAAATTTCCATACGATAAAACTGCGCAGTTAAAACTGAAGGTATGTAGCCCACATAACCGAGTGTAACTTCGCAGCGCATGCAAGGGACATTTCCTTCAATACTTCATTGTACTAGTCAATCCACAGTCTAGGTATTAAGCCTAATGTGTCTGTAATTTTAAGGACAACCTTATCTCTTTAGACTGGAGCACAACAGTGGTGCTTGGTGGCAGTGATAGCATAGAAATGCTTCCCCGCAAGAGATTTACGTTGAACGCTACGTTGTAAACATACCTTAGACGCGTATTAGCGTGGTTCCTCATATGCGCCACAACAAAGATATGGAATACCCTCCCAGCTTCCTTTTTTCTCTATTACCTATTACCTATGTGGGTAGCTTAAGTCAAGAGTGAATAGGCATATTCTAGGCAAGCGCGGTTCATCACAGGCTGCATCATTGCTTCAGGCGTGATTGCAGTTAAAAGCGCTTGCTTATATCATTAAAAATGCTTCACTATACTGTTAAAGTTGTCAGGATTCGCTTAATAAAAGTTCTTGAATGTTTCGTCATCTTCTTTTTTTCATAGTCATAAACACAACAACACGTAGAAAACATAACTTATTTCTTCCTACAAATCGACTAATAATGGGGATGATGACTAGGTTTGAACATATTGATTTTTATGATACATTCGGGTAAATAAGGTCAGGTTAACTAATTTATACATGAAAAGCAAAGATTGTCTGGATATTTGCAAAATATATAATAAGATTAAAAAATTTCAAAATCTATTAATTTTTTTATCGTAATTAGATGAAAATTCATACAGTTTTAGCTTCCTTACATTAAATGTGACATTTTTTAATAAATGAACTATAAACATAAACGCACAAATAACAAAGATATAAGTAATTTTGTTTGAACACCCATACAAACCTAACGATCAGCGAGCCAACGACGTCACTAAATCGTACCATTTTGTATGGAGCGTTTTTCAGGGATGTAGCTCCGAAAGTAATGATCGCAGATACCCTGTTACTTTTACAAAATTGCTTTGCTATTAGTATACTCTTAATTTATATACAATTTAAAAAACTGTCATCATCCCTATTGTCAGTGTCTATAAATGAGCCAAAGTTGTAATTTTCAGACGTTCATCTTGTACTTCATAGACATTTACACAAGTACTGCAGTGTGTGAATAAGTTCTCGTGTTAATTTTAAATAAATAATCCAGATTTATGTAGTGAAGACTAGTGACTACGACGTAACTTAACAAATACTACATAGCCTTAATTAGTTCACTTTGTTAATAATGTAATTAAGCTTCTTCTGCAGAAAATGTTGACAGCATTTAATTAAGAGACTTTTTTACATAATGCAACGAGTTCCTGGTGTATTGTGAACGACAATATTCGACGCAACAATGATTTCTCTAACCTATTAATATAGGTGTTATATAAAAGATGTAATTTTTACGGCGGTTCTTATTAACAGTACCTAGACAAATATTACATTAACAACTATACTATTGATATAAATTATAATATATGGATATGGGATAATGGGATAAAAAGTAGCCTATGTGTTAATCCAGGCTATAATATATCTCAATACTAATTTTTAGCTAATTTGCTTCAGTAGTCGAGGCGTGAAAGAGTAACAAACATTCATATCATCAAAATCATCAATTTTCGTAAATCTCGGGAAACCATGGATTTTTCCGGGATAAAAAGTAACCTATGTGTTAATCCAGAGTAAAATCTATTTCCATTCCAAATTGCAGCCTAATCGCTTCAGTAGTAGCAGCGTTAAAGAGTAACAAACATCCAAACATCCATACAAACTTTCGCGTTTATAATATTAGTAGGATTGAACATTAAAAGTAAAAAAAAAACAACAGAATGGCAACAACATGCTGAGTTCGAACAAATTAATTGTGGATGGTAAAAAGGTGTTCTTCAGTTTTTAGCGCCTCCTTTTACAAATAAAATTTTTGCCATTGCATTAGCACATTACATGATGGGTCTTTTACGTCTACCCTCCATAAATCGTTCAGGATCAATAAATATTATTATAAATAATAGATCATCTCATAACTTGTCCCACACCCCGAAGGAGTCCAGTTAGATGGGACTCTCCCGCTCTGCCATAAATCTTAGGACCCTCGACCGCCACCCGGTTTCACTCCGAAAATATCTATAAATACCTTCTTCTACCTACATATTTCAAATAATAACGGCACCACCAGAATGACAAAGTCGGGTGAATCTATTTGGTGTCATGTTTTATGAATTTCTTTATCTAACTTTACTCGTCATTTTCATCATTATCAATCGTATTTTAACAGTCCACTGCTGGACCTCTGTTTCATATAGAGCTTAGATCCAACACGCTGTTCCAATACGGGTTGGCGGGCTTTACTTTCATCATTATCAACCCATATTCGGATCACTGCTGAGCTCGAGTCTCCTCTCAGAATGAGAGGGGTTAGGCCAATAGAACACCACGCTGGCCCAATGCGGATTGGCAGATTACACACACGCAGAGAATTATGAAAATTCTCTGGTAAGCAGGTTATCTCACGATGTTTTTCCTTCACCGCTTTGAAACACGTGATATTTAATTTCTTAAAATGCACACAACTGAAAAAGTTGGACGCGCATGCCCCCGACCGGATTCGAACCCACACCCTCCGGAATCGGAAGCAGAAGTTATATCCACTGGGCTATCATAGCACAAGCTTTACTTTGCATCAGTCATATATTTTTGATCTCGTTTCTTACTATATATCAGTAAGACACTACTAATTAGTTTATCTGTAAATTAATGTTTACTTGTGTAACTTTTTCAGTGTCATTATCATCATTAACAACCGACTTCTTGAGCACGAGACTCCTCTTAGAATTAGAGGCTAAGGCCCAATGCGGATTAGCAGACTTCACTAACGTAGATAATTGAGAAAACTCTCAGGCATGCAGTTTTCCTCACGATATTTTTCCTTCACAAGTCAGCGCCTAAGCACCGACACAGCAATATGCTGAGTGGAGACCCTTTTAGGATGACATCATGCCTATTTGTAAAATATTTTAATTATTGAAATTTTTTTTTTTTTTACCTTTGTGTAATTTGTATTCTGGATAAACTTTTCTTTCTTTTCTAACCATTGACATGCATGTTAATGACGGCTTTTGACAGCCTCCGTGGCGCAGTGGTATGCGCGGTGGATTTACAAAAAAGAGGTCCTGGGTTCGATCTTGTTCTGGGTCAATTGAGATTTTCTTAATTGGTCCAGGTCAGGCTTGTGGAAGGCTTTGGCCTTGGCTAGTTACCACCCTACCGATAAAAACGTACCGCCAAGCGATTTAGCGCTCCGGCACGATGTCATGAATAGAAACCGAAAAAGGGTGTGGATTTTCATCCTCCTAACAAGTTAGCCCGCTTCTATCTTAGACTGCATCATCTCTTATTATCAGGTGAGATTGTAGTCAAGGGCTAACTTGTAAAGAATAAAAAAAAATTATTGCGAAGTGTTTTACTAAAAATATTCCGGTACAAATTATGTATACTACTCGTATATCATGTTCAAGGGGAGACTGTAATGATACAGCTAGCAGTATTTAAAAATCAAATTTTCGCAGACTTAATAGCTACAGACGATTTCTATCGTCTCCCTCGCACCCTCCCGTGCATCCCTCCCGCCCTTCACACAAGTATCCACCGAATCCCCAGCTGTAAACGTTATACTTTGTTGATTACTAGCAGACGCCCGCGACTTCATTCGCATTTAGACCTCCTTAATCCGGCCCTGTCGCAATATCCTTTCCTAGCGGACGTCTATCTATAAACTACGTCCCTGTTAAATTTCATCTTTGTACTCAAGCGGTTTCTGAGATTTCGTAATGAATAAATAACCTTTCCCATTTATATATTATCAAGATTATGTACACTATCAAGGGAGTTGCAGGGAGCCGCTGGATGGTGGCGGCTCGATACCGTTGTGCTTGGAAGTATATCGGCTGATAATGATGATGGTGATGACACTAACACCTATAAACAAGGCATTATAATTTTGAAAATGCCCGATGCTCATGAATTCAGTTAGAATACTTTTATTTCAAAATTCGTTCCATAACAGACAAATGCCGATGTCTTCAGATATGAATGGACCTTCACGAACCATCTAGATCATGTCGCCTTCAACCAAATAAACAAAAATATCAACCCATATTCGGCTTACTGCTGAGCTCGAGTCTCCTTTCAGAATGAGAGGGATTAGGCCACGCTGGCCCAATGCGGATTGGCAGACTTCACACACGCTGAGAATTATGAAAATTTTCAGGTATGCAGGTTGCCTCACGATGTTTTCCTTCACCGTTTAAGACACGCGATATTTAATTCCTTTAAAATATTACCAAATATAACCGCATCATAATCTGACGGCCTCCGTGCTGCGGTAATATGCTCGATGGGTTTACAAGACGAAGGTCCTGGAGTCAATCCCCGGCTGGGTGGGAGGCTTCTGCCGGGGCTACTTACCACCCTACCGGCAAAGGCGTACCAGCAAGGAATTAGCGTTCCGGTACGCTGGATGCAGGCGGCTCAAGATCGTGGAACTTGGAAGTCCGTATAAAAGACCTATGCCCTGCAGTGGACGTCCATCGGCTGATATTATGATGATGATGATGATTTATGACACCACCTGCAAGGACAGTTATTTAGGAGTGTTAAAACAAATCACTGTATCTTCAGTTAAAGTAATGGCAAAGCAGCGCTCTGGCGGTCCGTATGGTCGTAGCCTTGGTTCTATTCCGCGAGGGCCGCCCTGACACGGTTACCGCTAGCAGGCAGTGAGTCAAGCCGTCCACGTGACAATTCGCCATCCTTGGTACATATTACACGAGTGTTTGTCGACTTTGAGAAAATAATCACATTACCACTTAGGTAATTGTGAATTAAGAACGTTTTTTTTAACACTCAATGTAATAAGTGGAACGTCATAAGTTCGACGTGTCTGTTTGTTTATCTGTCTATGGCATCGACGACCGAATGGATTGATCATGTAGCGGTTTTCATTAATCAATAGCAGACGCTAAATATTATGTGTCTCAAACGGTGAAGGAAAACATCGTGAGGAAACCTGCATACCGGAGAATTTTCTCAATTCTCTGCGTGAGTGAAGTCTGCCAATCCGCATTGGGCCAGCGTGGTGGACTATTGGCCTAATGCCTCTCATTCTGAGAGGAGACTCGAGCTCAGCAGTGAACCGAATATGGGTTGATAACGAGACGCTACGAGGTTCACTCGCGTAGTTTCCGCTCCCGTGAAAAACGGGGAAAATATAGCATACGACACTCATAACGTTTCCTGTGAGTGTCGTATGCTATATTTTTCCCGTATTCCTCGCTTTTTATTTGTGAAAGAATTTTTAAAATCGGTATACTAGATCCAGATATTACTCCTTACAACCTCAGAAATTTTACCTCTTTATACTTTTATTATAGAAAACAGGACACAATAACCTAATCCGAAGTATTGGTGTTGGAACGAAGTTTCTAAATTGTGTATTATAATTGGTCAGACATATTGTGCAAGTGATCCAGTAAAGGAACGTCACATCGACGTTTGCGTAAATCCAACAAAAATCTAATTACGTAGGTAATAAAAAACAGCAAGTTTTTACTTTTCCTACGTAAACCCCGGTCACGTTTAGTGACTATTGATTCAATGGTTGACACCGAAGGGTGGAGAAAGCGCTGAAGCCTTGCGAATGGCAAAGTTTTTGAGTATAAGCGCGAGGAAAATCGGCATAAAGCGGAGAATTAACTTTGAAGCTAAGTAATTGTAATTTTGTCTTATCTGCCTCTTAGCTGATTTAAGCAAAATTAAACCTCGAGTTTTCATTTACGTAAACGCTCATATAGGCATAAACACAGATATGATTTTGTACTTTCTTCCGAAAGGTAATGTTCTTACCTAATTTGACTAGTTCTTAGACTAATAGACTAAAGATAAATATCAATCTGTAGCTAAGTAGTTACAGATTGAGATTTATCTTGAAGGAAAAGGTGAAAGAATTTGTTTTTTATTGACTACGGGGCTCGAATCCTGGACGTTATTATCCGTAGCTCGAACCAGCTAACTAAGGAACTAATGAGGCAGTTCCAATCGTTTAAATTGTAACAAATTAAAAAAAAAATAGCAGATACTTTGGATTAGTTTGTATCACATCACATCAAGCTATTTTTGAGACTTAGATCTATTTTAAAAAGTTAAAGGTACATACATAGAATTTTTTAAGGTAAGTAAGGTTAGTTTTTACTTCCTAGCATTTTCAGAAAGTATTAAGCGACCACCTTCTACATACTGGTGGAATTAACGAATAGAACGTCTTTTTTGAAGACGGTTAAAAAGGTAAACTTTTAATTAATTGCATGTGACTAGTACTCTCTAATTATCATAGATTAGGAGTCACTATACGACGACTTAAAATGAAACCTAGGACGTATCCAACATTTCGACCACGAAGCCTATAGAAGACTTTTTAACATCTCTATGGTAACTAACGGTATCTGAACTTAACTTTTTTATTATTATTATTGAGAATACAATAAGGAGCTTAAGCTAACTTATCCTAATAACTATACAAATCATGCACATGTGGAATGGTGGCAAGAATACTGGCTGCATTTCCGCGCTGGACAGCCAGGATGATCCTTTGCGCAAAAAATGAGCCAGCCCTTTGTCGCTTAACTTAATGTTTAATAAAAAACTAACATTTAAATTATTTACAATAATTATTATCCATGAAACAATTTGTCTCGTGTTTGCATGCGACCTCAGTGACGACAATTTGCTAATTGAATAAATTAAAATAGTTAAGTAGTCATTCTTAAACGTTTAATTTGATTGACAACACGAAGGGAGATCAAGTCACTCAATGAAAAGCAAATTAGCGAAAATTTATAGCTTTGCAATTGGCCATGTCGTTTTGTAATTACAAGTAATGCTTGATTTTTAATCAATGGAAAACTTCTAAAATTATATGTAATAGATCTATAAATCTATAAATCACAAAAAAAAAAAGTTAGGAGCGAAAATTTGTAACAGCTGCATCAACACTTCTATTATATTATAGAAGTGACCAATATTGTGTTCAGTTAATTCTACAGAAAAAAAATCCTACCACACAGTTCCAGCACAGTGTTAAATTAAATTAACACACCTGTGCCTCTACTTGTTCCATCAACTACCGCAATTTTTATTATGTCGCTGGGAAGTTAAGCAAACCTGTGGAAAACTGTGCAAGTGTCCGAAGAGTCTTTATGTGGGACTCGCTGGCTTACCAGAATATCATCTGAAACCTGTGTTTTATATGCGATGTCAAGTCAACTACTACTATTGAGTTATATGTGTGTCCCATCAACTATTATTATTTAGTTATTATCTTGTTCTGTCAACAATTACTATAAAATACTCTGCCTTTTTTAATTGTTGTATATTTAGCTCACGGCACTTTTCAAACGTCTAGTTTGATTATTTGTAAAAACTCTATCACCGAGCACGAGTCTTCTCTTAGAATGAGAGGAGTAAGGCTAATAGTCCACCACGCTTGCTTGGACTTAATACAAGTAGGGAATTAAGAAAATCTCAGGTTTTATGCAGTTTTGTTCACGATGTTTTTCCTTCACTATTTGAGATACGTGATATTTATTTTGTAAAATGCATCCAAGTGAAAAGTTGGATGTGCAACCTACACCCTCCGAATCAAAGGCAAAGTTAATATCACGGCTCTTAAGTGAACTATTACTATTGAGTTATCTGCGTGTTCCGTCAACTATCACTATAAAGTAATCTGCTTGTTCCACCAACTACTACTAAAAATATCTCTAAACGTTCCATTAACTATAACTACAGGTCCATCTGCTTGTTCTGTCAACTACTATTAATAAAACATCTCTAAACGCTGAGAGTACACACAAAAATTAAAAATAATTTAGAAAGCTGCCGTTCGTCCGAGTAGAGCCAGCCTGAGGTCTCGCTCGTTCCAGTTTCTTTATCAGAGAGTATCGTCGCGCGACTTGCGAGTGCGGGGCGGATGCGATCTCGCCGACGACAGTTAGTGACGGGATTCGACTAATGGATTTCAATTCGACTAAATATTATATGCTAAACTAAGTAAGTGATATTATAAAAAGGTAGAGTTTTTGAGTTAGTATGTTTATGAGCTTGCGATAATCTCTGAATCTACTGAACCTGCATTGCATAGCAGCTTAAAGAAAAAAAGAAAGAATAATGCGTTTATTTCGAAATTATGCCACAAATCACATTATTTTCACTACACCAGGTCATACAGAACAATACCTTGCGAAGTGTAGCATTACCCAGAAAATAGCCCCAGCTCAGCATAATGCTACATGACCATTTGAATTACTTGATGGGTTTCGGCTCATTAATTTCTAGATAAAAATTCTCTGGCCTAAATAAATACCTTGGCTGTTAGAAAATGATATTCAGAACCCACCATCCTGTTGAAACGCGAATTAACGTTCTTATTAATGAAGCGATAATTAACAGGTCTATCGAGGACTGGTACGTTGGAGAGCTCTCCGATCAGAAAGATTAAACCGCGAAAGACCCCTGTCTATTTAATCCTGAACTACTTTATTTGTGCGACTAGAGACTAAAACCAACAAGAAAATCAACATGTTAATAGAGTAAAAGAATTAACAGTTGCCAATTAAAAACGACCTTCACCCATCTGTTTAATGGATGAAGTGTTTTATTATCAAATGTACATTAAAAAAATGAGTAGGTGACCTAATAATCTCCTGGCCAAACTATTGTTAACTATCATTAATGTTAGTTTGACTAGGGTTTTAGGCAAACCTCATCATAATCACCATTTACAGCCGACTGACATCCACTCAAGACAGAAACACCCTCCCATCGGCGGTGCTATTCCAGCACTTTAGAACCCCAACGTCCATTGACTCTTCGTATATATGCCCTGCCCATTGCCATCTTCGTGAATCACTGAGCTATGTCAGTGACTTTGGTTCATCTGTAGATCTCCTCATTTCTGATTCGATCACTCAGAGAAACTTCAATCATAGCGCGCCTCTTCGCCCACTGAGTGAATTTAAGACTTCTTATGAAGCTCATAGTTAGCGACCAAGTCTCGGATCTATACTGTAAGTCATCACTGGAAACACACACTGTTCGAAAAGAAAAACTTGATTGCAATATATTTTATAACAACCTAATTTTGATATAAAAGGATTATGAATTATGAAGGTATAATAATCCATTAAACGGATGGGTGAAGGTCGTTTCTAATTCGGATCTCCGACTACCAGAACTAGATGACCCCCGAGACCGCCCACCGGAAGCAGTATCCACTCATGCAGGTCATGGACCCCAAAAATTATGTTACGCGAAGATGTCATTTGCAAACTGTTACAATACATTCTGAATAACAATGGAGTCACGCCTAGTTTTGAATTAACAAGTACCTTGCTATTGCGACTTGGTACCATTTTATATTGCGTTACGTAATACGGACTTGGATTATTACAATTCTTTATGTTTCTCAACTTGTCGTCTGTTACAAGTAATCACCTATTATATTTTTAAGTTATTTTAGTTATTATATTTTTAAGCTATTTAAGATATTTTTAAGTTATGCTTGGATCCCAACGTGCTAGAATGGTGAACATGCACCTGAAAACAAAGTGTTGGTCTACCCTCACAAGGTGGACTGACGAAATTAAGCGAGCTGCAGGCTCAGTTCCGTGGTGTTTGAAAGATCTGTATCCTGCAGTAAACGTAACAGACAGACAAACTTACTATTAAACTACATTTATAACATTAGTATGGATTCAGGGAAATAAAAAAAATATATACGATGTTACAAATACGATGAAAAGTTTAGTACATATTACATTGGAGGTACCCTGTACCTTTAAATGCTATCTACTGATTGGTTTTTTTTTTAATTTATTTTTTACTTACTATCAAGGGCTAACCTCTTGATTACAATCTCACCTAATGGTAAGTGATGATGCAGACTAAGATGGAAGCGGGCTAACTTGTTAGGAGAAGGATAAAAATCCACACTCCTTTCGGTTTCTACACGGCATCGTACCGGAATTCTAAATCGTTGGCGGTACGTGTTTGCCGGTAAGGTGGTAACTAGCCACGGTCGAAGCCTCCCACCAGCCAGACCTGGACTAATTAAGAAAATCTCAATCGACCCAGCCGGGGATCGAACCCAGGACCTCCGTCTTATTGATCCACCGCGCATACCACTGCGCCACGGAGGCCGTCAAAGGCTTACTTATAAACTATGTTTATAATATTAGCGTGGATTCAGGGAAATAAAAAAAACACACAAGAAAAGTTTAGTATTACATTGGAGGAGCACTGTACCTTAAATGCTATCTACTGATTGGTTCTACAGCGGCGCCTTCTTCGTCGTTATCAACCAATATTCAGCTCGCTGCTGAGCTCGTTTCTCCTCTCAGAATGAGAGGGGTTAGGCCAATAATCCACCACGCTAGCCCAATGCGGATTGGCAGACTTCACACACGCAGAGAATTAAGAAAATTCTCTGGTATGCAGGTTTCCTCACGATGTTTTCCTTCACTGTGAAGTTTGCCTTCACGATGGCGCCTTCTTACTATCTGCTTTTGTTCCTTGACAATGTCAAAATGACAGTAATTCCAATGCATATAGGCTTACGAAGTAATAGAAGCGTCGGGGCGTCGTCCGTTGGTGGCGCCGCCACGCCGCGCGCGCGACCTTATTACGTGCGGCTTGTTTGCCTCGGACCCGTCGCTAGCCCGTTGCCCATCGATTCCCGTGATCCTCCAACTCTCCCTCTCCATTTACCTGCAAAAACCGACAAATTAACCCTAAACGCTTAATAATTAGATAATATCCTCCAATCAATCCTACTAATATTATAAACGCGATAGTTTGTATGGATTTTTGGATGTTTGTTACTCATTAACGCCGCTACTACTGAAGCGATTTGGCTGAAATTTGGAATATAATATCTTAGCATTCCATTGATTCACCGTGCAGGTGCCGGGTCCATCGCGTGGTAGAGAGAAAAACACCAAGCAAAGTCCAGGACTTGTGACTACTGGATGTAGGGTCAAGGAATTCCTTGACGATCGATCAACACTCCCCTTCTCTGCTCGTGTTGTTCTCCCTACCTATCCAAATTTGGTAAGATCCTATTAAAGCAGCTTTGGATACTCGTTCTAATATGGAACTAGCTGCACTTCTAGAGAGGCCAAGGTCTTTAAGCAAGTTATAGAGAGATTTTGCTGGTAATCCTCTCGCACCTACTTCTACGGCGTACAGACTAACTACATAGCCATTTATAATTTACATAGGCTACTTTTTATCCCGAAAAAATCCATGGTTTCCCGAGATTTGCGGAAACTGATGATTTTGATGACATGATTATTTGTTACTCTTTCACGCCTCGACTACTAAACCGAATTAGTTGAAATTTGGTATTAAGATATATTATAGCCTGGATTAATACATAGGCTACTTTTTATCCCGGAAAAATCCATGGTTCCCGAGGGATTTGTGAAAAACTAAATTCCACGCGGGCGTCCGCTAGTGAATACATAAAACAAGCATATTCCGGGAGTCCTCAGAAACAGTTTCAATATTTGATGATTTTTTTTCCCAAATGGTTGGAACACAGGGGACGATTGATTGTCTACCCATTAATTGTACCATTGGTTCCGCCTTCAAAGTGATCAGTAGATAGAAAATATTATATTTACTTTTTTGCGTATTACTTTCCTGCATACGTTACTGTTTTTGAAGTCGGTAGTATTTTATTGTTTTAATTATTTATTATATAGATAGCATAGATATTGTTTAAACAATATCTTCAAAATCATTCCGTCCCCACTTCAAAAGGTTTCCGATTTCAAATAATATCAACAAACAAACTAAACAAAAAAAAGCATTAAAATAAGATCTATTCTTGAGGACTTCGAGGGAAAATGCTATATTGATTCCACTAATAATATTATAAGGCATATTACACAGGACACACAACGTTTTATTAATAGATAAAACTACTAATCGCTTTTAATAAATAATAATAATTAATAACACTTACAAAAACAAAAGTGAACTCAAAGTTTAGATGATTAATTGATGTGGAACTTCTTTTTGGTAACGTAACCCATGACTATAGAACAATTAATGAATCACAGTCTAACCACGAATTCTAAGATTAGAACAAGTAGAAAATAAGTGTAAGAGATTGTGTCGTGATGTTTTTTTTATTTATTGATTTATAAATAAAAAAAAACATTAGGGTTTCCGCAAATTGTTTCCAAATAGTTATTGTGGGAAAGTGTTCATACCATCAACAATCAGTTTTTGGGAACCCTCACGGGAACCATGGATTTACGAGTCAAAAAGCCTACCTATGTGTTAATTCAAGACATAATCTATCTCCATTATAAATTTCAGCTAAATCGGCTCAACAGTCGCGATGTTGAAGACTAACCAACATCTGTACAAATTTCAACATTATCAACCCATATTCGACTCATGCTGAGCTCGAGTCTCCTCTCAGAATGAGAGGGATTTGGCCAATAGTCCACCACGCTGGCCCAATGCTTGGCAGACTTCACACACGCAAAGAATTAAGAAAATTCTCTGGTATGCAGGTTTCCTCACGATATTTTTCCTTCACCGTTTGAGACACGTGATTTTTAATTTCTTAACAGGCACACAACTGAAAAAAATGGAGGTACATGCCCCGGATCGGATTCACACCCGCACCCTCCGGAGTCGGAGGCAGAGGTCATATCCACTGGACTATAACGGCTCCGTACAAACTTTATATTATTCGCGTTCAATTAATATTAGCCTATTTAAATGGCCTACTAAAGAGTCATGTCAGTCAGTCTGTCCTCCATAAAAATATGATTTTGAACATAGCCTAAAAACGGGTCCAGTAAAATTTCAATCCAGAATGGGGAAGTTGGAAGAGTTATGCCTCGAAGAGCATATTCAGTTATTGCCGGTTATTGCCGTCAATATCTAATCTTACCTAAATCATTATCATCCACCCGCCCGCCGACCCACATTGAATTAACGTGATGAGTCTTAGCTCTACATCTACTCCCCTACTTATAGAGGCTGGAGGGACGCGACATCTAGCCCCGTTTTGGGCCATTACATTTGGTTGATATGTAATAAATGAATGTAACCAGCCTAAATTTTAGTAAAAGGAATAAACCCACCACCTCCCATGGCCCTTTCAACCTCTCGGTAATTTGGACCGAATCGAGGGAGGGCGAACCCGGTACTTGCTCTTTGCGTGTTCCCGGGACGCCTTCTTGACTCCCTACAAGTTATTTTCTCTTTTCGCTCCTTGTCCCTTGATACTCACTCTCCCCCTTCTGGGAATAGGAAAAGGGAATAGTAAAAGGAATAGGAACGTGTTTAATTTTCATCATCATCATCATCATATCAGCCGACGGACGTCGACTTTTGTAGGGACTTCCAAACATTACGATACTGAGCCGCCTGCATCCAACAAATCCCTGCGATTCGCCAGATGTCACCAGTCCATCTGGTGGTTTTCTAGTGCGCGGTCACCATTCCCGCACCTTGGGACCCTAACGTCCATCGGTTATTCGAACAACGTGCCTACTTCAGCTTCGCGACTCGTTGAGATATGTCAGTGCAATTTTCGCAGTTTTATATATTCATAATTTCACATACATTATAATAATTATATGATGTAACAATGTGGGTAGATACAACGCATTTCTAAACAACACCTACGATTCTTTTTTTAAATCCAATACACATATTTGAGGTGAGACAGCGATCATACAGCACGCATAATTGTTCTGAATGAAATGTCTGCCAAAGATCGTATATCTAATAATAAACGAGGTGGATACAAAAATTGTTCACATAGCTGCCCGATCAAATAAAGATGCACCTCATAAACACGAGCGTAAACGCGTATTCGTGATCACTCAATTTGACAGTGTGACACCGAATTTCGGCATACAGGTAAATATTTAGTGCAACGTGTACTTGAAGTGATGCCAATAATTGTTGGACTTCAATCGACCGGGAGACCTTCATTAAACTAATTTATTTCCCGAATTCACCGAATCATCCTTTTACGTTAATTTAATAAAAGGTGCAAGTTGCGTGCTTTTACTTACGGGTATATAAAATCGGTCAACGCACGGAAGGGCGTTACAGAATTGAAATACAATTTAGTCAGGTAAAAATACACATAAACAGCGGAAAATTTAGGACAGCGTCCTCTAAATTACGAAATTTAATTTCCGCGTTTCAGTTAACTGTTAACGTGACCTTGTGTTTTGATTTCAGTAAACAATCGTGTCAATGAAATCGACGTAAATCTGCCGATTAGAAGATAAAGAAAGACTTTACTATAGTACGAGTATATTTTATAGACTTTATTAAATTGACTACATTTTTTTAACTTTAAAAATAACAGCCTTATGAAAAGTTACATATTTACGAGTGTCGCAAATATGCTATATTATTTTATCGCTACCGGGAACTACGTGGATGAAACCGTGAGGCGTCGGCTATAGTGTTCAATTAAAGATATTAAACAAATCAGTGATTCCATGATAAGGAACCAGATTCAACCCGAGAGATTTTGAGGTCGACCACAGACAGTTGGACCATTGGCGTACCTATCTATGTGTATTGGATTTTTTTTTAAATATGCCAAACTATATTTTTATAGAAAAAAATACAATGGTCAATCAATACATATACCTAAATTAAATTTAAATCTCTGTAATTTCAATAACTGTGTTATAGTTATTTATTTACACGACACCAAAACCAGCTTTTTACACTATTTGTCTGTCTGTCTGCTCTTTCTCTTTTGTCTTTATTTGAACCGGCTGAACCGATTTAAATGGCACTTTAAATGGGAATGGGAAGATAGAAGATCTTACTTTTACGTTCGTTTACTTTTTATCCCGAAAATTTCATGGTTTTCGCGGGATTTGTGAAAATCTTAATTTCACGTGGACGAAGTCACGGGCGTCCGCTAGTATTAAATAAAACGGTAGGTATAGTAACTTCAGTGAAATCGGTGTAGAATTAAAAACCTTTGTTATTCTTGTCACCGCGCAAGTATATCTTCTGGGTCAGTTACTCGGCCAGTTAGCGTTTTCTAAACCTATAGCCGATTTAAATTAGTAGGTTAACAATCAAACAATTAGTGATGCGACGGCCGAGGCGGAGAGTAAAGAAAGCGACAATACATTAACCTACACTGTTGTAGGGAAAACCGTCACACGAGTTCTGCTCAATTATACTGCGCACGCAGATGTACAAGCGCTAGAAGTACCTTTTTGTGTATACCATCTTCTGCTTCTGTCATAGGTTAAACGCTATAAAGGTTACGCTAGCCAATTATGGAATTTGTACCGTGGTGGCTTTGGAAGGTAGCGGGTTTTAAGGGTCCAGCCCTTAAAACCCCCTAAAAACCCCTTAAAATCTTCCAAAGCCACCACGCTATCATCAATAATAATTGTTCAAGTAATTTTTTCATACTGTTCACAAAATATTATGAGGAATCAAGTCTCCGGTCGCTAGACCCTTAGCTTTGTGGCAATACTTCGTTTTTTTTTTTAAAGTAGCATATTCTATTTTGTAAAACGTTTAATATGTGTATTGTTGGCATACTATAAATAAATAGAGGCCATAAAAGTTTGAAATTTAATGGTGTTTTTCAAAGGATTGCTGCGAAGTAAGTACAACGACTGGCAAATGGAGGCATTATTCTTTAAATTATGCTAAGGAAAACTAGAGTACTACACTGTAGAATGTAGAATGTCAAATAATCCCGGTTGACTTTATCCTTCGAAAGGCAGTACCTTTGTTGGCAAATAACCCAGCTCATCCACTTCAATTCATTATGATCGAATATTCATCATCATCATCAGCATCAACATCATCATCATCATCGTCATCATCATCACCATCATCATCAGCCTATTTATACACAAAAGGGCTGGGTTAAATTGAAATATATACCTTGTTCCGATCGTGGATTATTATTCTAATCGTGGTTTCCAATAGGTAAATTATTATAATTACTATAGATACAGACATGTGTTATACGAAAACATAATTATGATATATCTTTAATTAAAATTTTATCAATTTTAAGAAGGTGTTTAACATTGTTTTCGGAAAAACATAAAATACCATTATTATTTATTAACAAGTAATTGACGCATATTAGAACGATAAATGTCACTTCTAGATAAACGTTATCTTTCGCAGCTTGTAGTAGAAGCAAGACGGTAAGAAAGTGTACTTTCACTGTGTAAGTTGATGCTTTACTCCTTATTCTATCACACCTCATTTGATTCCAAGGGCCGACTTTATTGCACCATAAACTATAGAAAACTTAGTTATCTTTAATGGAGCCGAAATTATTCTTCGTGTCTGTGGTCTCTACATTGTAAAGTAGTATTTTGTACTTTCTTTCTACCAACAATGTATGGCACATTTTAAAAGTAAGTTACTTTATTATCAAAATATTATGATTTACTCTTTTATTGTGACATATTAATTACTTAAATAATAGCTTTAATGCAGACTTTAAATAAAAAACAAGTTTGTAAACAATAAAAGACTGACTGATTTCGTTATATAATTACAGAATAATTCAAATATAACTGCCTCGACAGTTCTGTGGTTAACTTATGTGACACCAGGTTCAGGGATTGCTTCCTGTGTAGGACTACAAAATGTTGAGCATTACTTTCTTCCGGAAAATTCTCATCCCAGAGTTATGAAATTGGGAATATAAGCAGCATGCTGGAGACGAAGAAGAAATGGGAAGCTATAATACTTTATTTGGAAGAAATAATAAGTGCAAAGAGAAGAATGAAAGAGAAAGAAACAGAGCACGGAGATACATAGACAGGGGTGTTGATGGTAGGCCGAATCGGCAAGAACACTGATGCCTGGCGGTCAGGGGGGCCTTTTTTAGGCGGTAGCGGTTAAAAATATTAGGCTGTACTAGTAAACTGTCACGAATACGTTCGCGTGAAATTCAGGTTTTCATACATCCCGCGAGAACCATGGAATATTCCGGGAGAAAAAAGCCTACGTTCCCAAAGTCCGAAATTCGATGGAGTGGTTTAGGTGCCAGACAGTTAAACGGACTTACGTTCGCATTAGTATTAATATGGATATTACAAATGCAACAAACAACCAATAAAGACATGCACAAACAGGGCTCAGTAAATAGGTCAATGATTCGCGCCACATCAGTTTATTTATAGACTCTACAACTACACAGCAATAGAATAATTACTAAACGAAATATTCATACTAGCAACGATATTTTACACTATTAGATGTGTTACCTACAAAATCACCGAGAAAATTGTTCCAAATTCAGCTACCACTGAGCGCACACATGCACATTTTTGTGTTAACTTACATTATAATATATTTATGTACATAGAGTTTGTACACTTCCTTAACACACAACTCGACATTATAGACAATATTTATACTACAGCATTTCTTGATGAATACTGTTTACCAATAAATTAGATTTATATATGAAGGTAGAAAATGGCATGTCATTTCATAACTTATTTATTTTAAATTATGTATAGTTTGTTTACAAAATGTTATATGAAATATATTAAACATATTTAATTGTTACACCACTTAATTTTAATGATTATTAGAAGTGAAATTACTAGTTATTTATACCCTCATTTTTAATTTGTTTGTTCGTAAACAGTATAGGTATTAATATTCATAAATTACGTTCGTTGTTTACAATGCGACTAAATGAAATTAAGACAATTGAGCGCCTTTGTTCGTCTCTGTTTCGACGCGGTAGTGCCATATCTAATAGCATAAAATATCGTTGCCTACTAGTGTATAATTTTCCACCAGCGGCAGCGTTAGGTAAACCAGAACTTTATCAATGTGATAACATTGAACTGATGTGGTCATTATCAACTGAAAACTATGTAGACATATTTTTATTGTACCTAATGATACTGACAATTCTGACCTTGTAACCAAATGTTTCTGTGTTTGGTACTCTCTTTGGTATCATAATGGTTGACACACTTCTAGGTAATGTCCTCCTTTCTCTAATAGAAGTACTCAAAGATTGAAAGACAGAGAGAGAGCCTGGAGATGCCACACTTTTGCACAATTAATGCGGTTTGACTCTGATGCTCTGAAATATACATATCCTATCTTATGATTTTTTTTTAATTTTTATAATTTCAAAAATTCTTGATTCTGGTAGCTAACTGAGATAATGTTAAATTGTATTATTACCCAGTTAGCTACCAGAATCAAAAATTTTCGTAAATAAAAAAGTTGATCGTCTCATCGAGATGAAGCTACTCACGAAAAATTTGCTTGTTAGCAAGCAGGTGTACAAAATGTTCTAGCGATCCCTGATTAATACGGAGCGTTAGAAACATTCTCAACTCTGTCATAAGTTGGCGAATTAAATATTTTAAGAAAAAAAAATCTAAAGTCCACTTGCTTTAAAACTATCTTTGCCGTAAACCAAAAATTTATGACCAGGCTTTTTAAAAAAAAAAATATTAATGGAGGCAATAATAAATGTCTTTTGAATAAAATGCAGAAAGAAGAAGGAAGAAAAAAACATCATCAAAACATCACACCAGTTTGGTGATAATATACACCTACAAGATGAAAATGAAATTGCCTACCAACGTTATCGATAACGTACGAGTATTATACAATGTACAGGCAGCAACACTGACGAGTAGGTACAAAATACAGTTCCACTACCGGATATAACTCGGACAATGATAATTACACTCGTTATTAGTACAAAAGTCAACGCTGCGGTGTCGTCATCCGCTGCGCGTATTGCACGCCGGTCGGAAGGTGAAAGGCGTATCGCTTTCGAATTAGATCGCGTTAAGAGCGCCGCCCCATTAGTGCGGTGCGTTGCATCGTCGCATCGGATCAACTCATTGTATGTTACACATGCGTGGCGATGACGCGCGACGTCGCCGCGCAAGAAGACTAGTCAGCGCTTTATATGCCTTTCTACTTTGTGTTTACGCACGACGTTGCAATGCAAGAAGACGACGCATGCACCCAGTCAGAGCGACGCTTCATTAGCATGTTGCGTTGTGTTACAACATCGCAGCGTCGGTATATTTTTAATTTCATGCAACATTAAAGCGTAGCGTTGTCACAGCGAAATTTCAACGGAGCTACGTTGCTTGGACGAACAGTATTATTGTTTCTATCCATGGTTGAGACTGAGAGCGAGGGCACACGATGTGTTGCGGCGGCGGTGCGGCGCTGGAGCGGTGTCGCTGCGTTCTCTTACATAGAAACATCTGTGACATGTCATACGATGCACTCCGGCGCCGCACCGGACTTGCAGACAGACTGTCCAACGATGCTACGGCAACGCTGTTATGTAACAATGTTGTGACGCCGCACCGCTCGTGTGCTCGCTGATACGGTGCAATCTTTGCGATGCGGTGCCACAACGCATCGTGTGCCCCTGCTCTGACTGGATGCTTGCGTTGTCCTCTTAGACAGCGACATCGTGCTTCAAAACAACGGACTTGTGTATATTCACGTGTCTATGTGTTGATTTATTGCGACGTCACAACACAACGCACGAATGAGGCATCGCCCTTAGATCGCGTTAAATCAGCAACAGTGAAAACACATCGCACTCTCTCACCGTTTATGTAAACACAGGATATTAGTTGTGTATCAGATAAAAATATCCGTATCGGTGATGTAACGTTTAAAATTATAGCTACCGCTAATGACAGGCTGGCTATAGACCATTGTTGTTTTTACTAAAACACTTAAATTTATGTGTTTCCTTAATGTATGAGAATATGTATCTTTATTTATTGTTATTTCAACACGCTTTTTAGCTCCATCCGTATTTATGAATACGTTGTGTGTGTTGAATGTAATGAAATCTTTGAATCCAATTTTTACTTTTTTTTAGTTAGGTTTGATTAATTTGTATTGATGAAAACTTTCTACCTAAATGGGTTATGACTGTTATTAGGGGTCTGGTGATGGAGATGAAGGGCAGCTTTATTCTATGAAGTAGTGAAACTTTTACAATTGATTCTACATTCCAAAAATTATATATAGTGATGATCATTCCAGGAATTGCATTTCTTGTGTTTTGTCCCAAAGCTACCTTAGAACAAGACAATCTGAAATACATTTACGAGTAGTTGACCCACAATCCTTGTCTACACCTTGATGTCGTATACTAAAAATTTCTCCTTTCATTAAAACTTAGATTTTGTATTGCGCAAAGAATGGCAACAAATAGAAATTGTGTTCAAAAAACTACGTCTATAAAAAAGTATGAACAATTTACGATTAGCAATTGACGAACCCTTCTTATGAGTTTATTTTAAAAAACCGAGTCAATGATGCGATGACCGAGAGATGCGAGTCGGATTCGTACACCGAAGGTTCTTTAAAGACCTGCGCGGCTTTTAAATTTTTTTAAAGCTTTTAAAAGATGAAGAAACATTCAGCAAAGGTAAAAAAGCAAAAAAATTCTAATTATTGGGACCATTACAAAACTATTTTTGATATCAATATTATAACATTTTTAAAATCTTGGAATGTCGACATTAATTATAATTTTATATTT
This sequence comes from Bicyclus anynana, assembly GCF_947172395.1. Taxonomy (NCBI): domain Eukaryota; kingdom Metazoa; phylum Arthropoda; class Insecta; order Lepidoptera; family Nymphalidae; genus Bicyclus; species Bicyclus anynana. Next base: position 10,027,982 of record NC_069094.1, on the reverse strand, counting down.
CCACAAACTGAAAAAAAATCTTTTATTAACCGACTTTAAAAGAAGATTCTCAGTTTGCGCATTTTGTATTTAGATCTGGTCTGGCTTAATATAATGCTAACAAATTAAAAATAGGTCGATCATGTACTCGAGGTATCGAGATCACTATCGCTAATGACGCATTTCAATTCAATGTCAAGCTCTGGATTAGCATTATCAGCTGTTTCGTGTCTATAATTAACAAGCTTTCGTCATATAGGACGTCTAAATAAAAGTGCACAAAACTGAGAGACTGAACTAAGAGTTACATTGATTTTATCATCATCATCATCCATCATCATCATCATCATCAACAGCCGATGAACATCTACTGCTGGAATTGCCTCTTACTTCCAAACAAAACCGTCTTGAGCTGCCAGCATCCAGCGGCTCCCTGCAACCCGCTTGATGCCCTCGATGTCGACCAACACTGCGCGGTGCGGAGTTGCCATTCCAGCACCTTAGGACTCCAACGTCCATCGGCTCTTCGAACTATGTGGCCTGCCCATTGCCACTTCAGCTTCGCGACTCGCTGAGCTATATCAGTGACTTTGGTTCTTCTGCGGATCTCCTCATTTCTGATTCGATCTCGCAGAAAAATTAAAAGCATAGCATATCATCGCTCCATCATCCGCTGAGTGACTTTGAGCCTTCTTATGATGGCCATACACATATTTTTTACTAATGTACAAATAGACGTTTCATTCAAAGATGTCAAAAGGCTGCCGATATGTCCTAGATTAATGTAAAGAATGCGTCCCGGGACAGATCCAGCACCACTTACTAACTTAAGTGTGAAAGGACATAAAGAAATCTGCCAACTCAACTAAAGTGATTTCAAAATAAAGCATGTAATTTCTCAGGTGATTATAGTTATTTACACGATACTAAAACGTACTTTTTTTAATTTTTTCAGTCTGTCTGGCTTACTGTCTGACTGTTTATCGATTTTCACTGGAAGATAGAGGAGGATAGTGAGATACATGATTATACTAGCGGATGCCCACGACTTCGTCCGCCCTTAGAACTCCTTAATCCGACCCTGTCTACAATCTATATACTACCTCCCTGCCAAATTTCATCTATGTACGTCAAGCGGTTTTTGAGATTTCGTGATGAATGAACCTTTAGCATTTATATATTAAGATACCTAGGATAAACTAAAAGTGAAAAATTACATTTCATGAAGACGAATCCACGGGCGTCAGCTAGTTAAATAATAAAAATACCAATCAAGTTGAAAACCTCCTTTGTTTTGAAGTCGGTTAAAAATAGCTTAGTTAGTTAGTACAACGGTCTCCTAAAGGTCATAAGTACGAACAAAGTCACTCGTTATGTATTAATCTGAAACATTATAGGTAGGTACCTAAGTAGGCACAATCAAAGGACAATGTTAACCGTCGCTAAAAGCCAAGTTGTAACTTGTAGGTCGAACTAAACATTAATATGGCTAATGTATACTCCCTGTCTAACGATATAAATAAACCTCATGATATAGTTATATGAGCAACGTCCAATAAAGAGCTTAATAATAAAGTTATGACTCACTCCGTAAAACTGTTTTCGTAAGCTTGCCTTTACCTAATAAATCACCCTAACTATGCTGAATGCTTGCCGATATCTACTCGTACATTATTATATTATCTGTCTATGTCTATGACTAGCAGACGAATATAGTCCACTGCTGGACATAGACCTTTCCGAGAGCGCGCCACCACACACGATCCTCCGCCTTTCCTCATCCAGCCACTTCCCACTTCTTCTTGTCCTGATCTTCTCAATGTCGTTGGACCATCTAGCTGGAGTGCGTCCTACACTGCGCTTGCTGGTACGCGGTCTCCACTCCAGAACACGTCTGCCCCTGGAGCCATCTGTTCTCCGATAGATATGGCCCACCCACTGCCAAGTTAACTAATCATTTGCGCTACGATTAATGACTTTGAGGCTTAGACCCATCACGTTATTCTAATGAAATACGCGAAATTAGAGTAACTATGTTTGACATTGTAACGATAACTATCAGGTGATCATGATCATCATTATCAATTCTGAGCTAGAGTCTCCACCAATAATCCACCAAGCTGGATGGCCCAATGCGGCTTGGCAGACTTTACAGGTTTCCTCACGACGTTTTTCCTTCACCGTTTGAGTCACGAGATATTTAATTTCTTAAAATGCACACAACTGAAAGTTTTAGGTGCATGCCCCGGACCGGATTCAACCCACACCCTACGGATTCGGAGGCAGAGGTCATATCCACTAGGCTATCACGGCTCTCAATTTTACATGTAAAATTTTTCGAATAGCAATCTAGGTAAATGCTTCAAACCCTGTTTGTTCATTAAGTACTCGTATGTCAAATATTTGTTACACAGTCGTGAGTCACAAACAAAATTTCCATTGCGGAAAGCTTTGCTATAATAATTAATCTATATAATAAATAATCTCCAGCCGATATTGCAGCTTTATTACGATAAGATAACTAATAATTGAGACTATGAATGTTTACTGTAATATTAATTAATTAATTAATCTAACTTTCAAAGTGACGTCAATATATTATATGGAATAATTTATATTCTCCGAGAAAAACCGAATAATTCAAGCGTGGGCGGACAACCTCTACGAAAATTTCAGTCTGAAAATGGAGCATCCTTATGAGATACCTATATAATGTTCAATTTCAAGGAAAATTAAAACTAACCCAGACTATAACGAAGTTAGAATGACGAATTTTGTGTTACAAATTAATTTTGTCAAAACTACAAAATACTAACATCTTCATTTTAGATGAAATTTGACATTCATTTATAGATAAGATTATTCTCCCCAAACTCAGATATCTTAAAAAAAACCAGCGTCCAAAGTGGTGTATCCGTTTGTAAACCATGATACCATAGACGGCACACAGATCGGATACGACAGCCTAGAACCAAATTCGAGCGAATGCCAGACAGAATATCTTTACACGAATCATTTAGGGCCACCTTTGTCTCCTTTACAGACACACAGATCCCAAGACAGAAGATATTTTATATCATGTCCTTAGCTTAGCTTAGCTTCGTGGTGGTGATTCCACATAAAACTACACAAGATTATTGAATTAATTAATAGATTTAATTACGTTTCCTTAATGTTACTTCAATTAAGATCTTATATTGCTTTTCTGTAGGGATAATTTTAAATTAACTTAAGTAGAGCAAACATTACGGTATATCAGTCCATACTTAAAGTATTTGAAGCCTATTAATACCATCGTATCCGGCGCCGCTGACTCCGAAATGTCAGCCATATCGTAAATCTAACACGAGAAAATTTTGTCATAATCTTTGGTATTAATGGATACGGCATATGTCTAATTTTTGATCATCAAATTCCAAAATTAGTTCCTACCAAGGTCTATGTATTGACAGAAATTATAGGAACATGAAGATTCCTTTAGCACTCATGCCACAGGTTGTCAGACACAGGGCAACGCATTGTAGGATGTATGTGTGAGTGTTACCAAGTAACTGCCTAGGTCTACGAATTGTTATTAAAACTTGGAAACGGGTGAGACAGTTTAGACAAAATTTTGTTTTTATGTAGGTTTTTACTTCATTCTGCTTCATGCAAGAGGCTTATGTCCACCGCATGACATATGCCTCTTGCATGGATTTCCAAACACAATAGTGTCGAGCCGCCAGCAGCTAGCGGCTCCTCGCAACTCACTCAACTAACTAGCTCCATCGCCCGCTGAGTGACTTTGACTTCTAATAATTAAACCATACTGAGCTACCAAGCCTCGGATCTGTAGGTCATCACATCACACGCACGCGCTGAAGACTTTCGTTTTCAGGCACTGGAATTTGGAATTTTTGACGTAAAGGCGGAGTTTCCCAAACGCTGCCCATCAACCCAGTTGGGTTCACCTCTTTTTTTTTGGTTTAATTGGACCTACCAAACTGGACTGTGTGTCCCAGGCAACATATATTCGTCTACAATTTCGAGCGCAGTGTCCTCAACAATAACTGGGTGGAGCGGTACTTGAGCATTAGACATGATCTTCGTCTTACTCATGTTCATCTTTAGGTCCACATGTTGAGAAACTCTGCTGAGGTCGCTGAGCATGGTACTCAGGGAATTCAAAGTCTCTGCCATACATCTACATCGTCGGTAAACCATAGTTGAGTTCCGTAGTAATTCTAACTCACTAATAAACTGCCATGAAGGCGCTTAAATAGTACGTGTCAGGAAACATCTTTCAAAAGAAAACATCCAGCACAGTTCGATAGCCTAAGGTAATCACTTAATTTACTCAGTTTAACCATAAGTACTGAGTATAATTCGTAAACAAATGCATGTTAAAATCTACAATTAATACATTTTTTTAATATCGTGAATGAAAAGTTGCCTACCTACCACATCTATTGACACGAAACATTCGGACATCCCCGTCACCTATCCTTCCTTGAACGCCGCGTTGGGCCATCATCTAAAATAATCGTAAATTTATTTCAAGCGCTAAGGAGTAACTACGTGTACATTGCGAACAGCTCAATGCCAATAATTAGGAGCGGCAACAGCATCCATGTGTGAGCAAACACAATTAATTTTCGTACTTATTGTAAGGAAATAGAGTCGAAAATTGAAGTTCTCTAATATCTCTGGTTAAGTGAGTTCGCAGTATTTTAATTCGCGTAACGCTATACGGGAAGATATACGTAACGATGCAAGATATACTGGTATCCACTTATATAATTTAGATGCAAGTATTAAGCAAATTGAAAGGATTTGATATAATCGGTAAAATTGGTCGGATTTTATCGCATCATTCTATTTTTTGTTACCTAATAAATACTTAATTAATCAATTAATGCATTCCTTTTGTTTTTGTAAGAGTTACACTGTAGCCTCGTTGTGATAACAGAGTTCAATCGATTGCACTGGTAAAGCGACGTTGATAAAGTCGTTTATTGGATGGGTGACCTGTATATTTTGCACACCTGATAATTTTTAAATTCTCTGCGTGTGTGTTGCCTGCCGTATTATGCCAGCGTGGTGGACTATTGGCCTAACCTCTCTCATTTTTGACGGCCTCCGTGGCGCAGTGGTGTTCGCGGTGGATTTACAAGACGGAGGCCCTGGGTTCGATCCCCAGCTCGGCCGATTGAGGTTTTCTTAATTGATTAAAAAATCCAGGTCTGGCTGGTGGGTAGTTTCGACCGTGGCTAGTTACCATCCTACCGACAAAGACGTACCGCCAAGTGATTTGGCGTTCCGGTACGATGTCGTGTAGAAACCGAAAGGAGTGTGGATTTCATCCTACTTCTAACAATTTAGCCTGCTTCCATCACAGATTGCATCATCGCTTACCATCAGGTGAGATGTAGTCAAAGGCTAACTTATAGAGAATAAAAAAAATGAAAAAAATTCTGAGGGAAGACTCGTGCTTAGCAGTAAGCGAAATATGGGTTGATAATGATGTTGATGAAATGTAATTTATTTTGAAATAAGAAATATATAAAACTAGCTATATATATCGAAGATAATGTGGGTATTAGTAGTCACATTAAACAGTGCAACCAAAATAAAAAGTGAGCGGTACAGATGCAAACTTCTCGCGGCAAAAAGTTGTCCCTTTCTGGTTACCATTTAACAGGTATGCCTTAATTTGACACATTAAACTGTTTAAGGGTGCCCATCGATGCAAATCGAGAGACATTGAAATTTACGGTGCCTGTATATGAAGTTCAAAGAGACGACACATTGTATACATATAAACACCTTGTGTCCTGACACACATCCACATAACCTGGCTACATTATTAATAATTCTGATCTATAAAATATAAATATTTAGTGGTACAGTGTTTGTTATCAAACTTCTTTGAAACCGATGACTTTCTTTAGTTTTTTTAGTTTATCCTAAAGTATGTTTCACCCCCTTAACTCCAATCTCCATTTAGTAAATGGTTGATTTTGTATGAACGAATTTTACCTATATGGCAAAACTACGTTTGCCGAATATTTTAAAAATCATTTTTTATATGTATTTCCATTCCAATTTTCAGCCAAATCGCTTCAGTAGCCGCGGTGTAAAGGAGGAACCCACACAAACTTTACAATATTAGTGTGATACCATCACATTCCGTTAGTTGACATTGCTGTGATGCGAAAAATGACATTGAATACAAAAATCAATATGAAATCTATTGTACTTAAATATTTATAAATTATTTTCCCAAGTTGTTAAAGTAATAAAAACAATAATTATGATTTAAATTAATTAAAGTTTCAGGTATATTGAATTACTAGCTGACGCCGCGCGGTTTCACTCGCTTGGTTCCCGTTTCCGTAGGAATACGGAGATAATATATATAGCCTATAGCCTTCCTCGATAAATGGGCTATCTAACTGAAACTGAAAGAATTTTTCAAATCGGACCAGTATTAGCGCTTATTGAGATTAGCGCGTTCAATCAAACAAACAACCTCTTCAGCTTTATAATATTAGTATAGATTGTAATCATCGTAGAAAAAAAAAACAAAATTAAATAATCAAAAGTCTAAACGAGCGAAGCCACGGACCACAGCCACTAACGCTGCAAAAAGGCGCCTGCTCACCGGCGAACATTTTTCAGTCAAGAAATGCGCTTTAAGTTCCTTTAAACATAATTAATGTTGCCATCTTTGTCGACCAAATAATTGATCATCGTGATCAACTAATTAATTGACAGCCAATTTAATTGTATTACCAATTAAATATATTGTATCGGTGTTTTTATACAAGTCGAGAAATTGCTTGAAGAATCTTCGGAGGGCACGAGTAATTGGATTCGCTTGAATCATAAGTGTGTTTCTTTTGCCATCAATTTATAAGGTGATCGCTTATTAATAGAGGTGGAAAACATCCAAATTTCGGAAGATGAAGATGATCTAAAATTCACTTAATAAAGTTTAAATGTTATGATGCTTAATATCGCATAATTGGCATCCTTTTGTTGTCGATGTCCAGTCGACTTGCACTAAACGTTTCGCATCGACGTTTCTAATAAGAACAACGAAAGTGTGGAATGCCCTTCCGGCTTCTGTGTTTCCTAACATTTATGATTTGTGCACCTTCAAGACAAGAGTGATTAGGCATTTTCTAGGCAAGCGCGCTCCAACCTAGACCTCATCATTGCTTTCCACCAGGCAGGATTGTAGTCAAGCGCAAGTCTATTTAGAATAAAAAATAAAAAAAACGCTTTTCCTTTGAAGGTGCTCAAATAATACGTGCCAGGAAATATGGTTGATGCAAGGCATTGCACCTAAGCAAATTGTATCAACAATAATTATAAACAGAAGTAGTGCTAGAAAAAGCTTTAGAACAAAAACAACAAGAACCGCTACGCCTACATGTCCTGCCGAGAATTATTGCTGTGTGTTAGGCTAAGGATTTTTTGACGCAGTGGTTAATTTATTTATTTACTTATATGCCTACTTGTTCGTCAGATTAACATGCACATACTAGCGCGTAGCAAGTTATGCTGCTAACGAAATGTCGATGGTTTTCCACTTAACATGCAATAAGTAGTCCGTCTTTTCCTCTTGAGGTACAAAACTTTAACAACAAGAAATTTTTAGTGCTGTCATCAGTGACAAAATCTCTTGTCGCGGCAATGTCGATCACAATTAAACCCATTACATTAAAAGCAATTAACACTCAACATGCTTAAATAGTGTTAAAGTGGTCTGTTTAAAATTGCTTAACCCAATTTACACAATGTAATTGTACACGATTATAAGACATAAAATGAAAATTTGGGACCATTCAGACATGAGTCTTCAAATATTCATGCTCAAAACAAATAAGTTATTTAGTTATGTTATGCTGCGTAGTTTCACTCGTGTAGTACCCGTTCCCATAAGAATATGGGTATAAAATATAACCAGTGACACTCACAAATAATGTAGCTTTCTAGTGGTAAAAGAATTTTCAAAACCGGTTCAGTAGACCACTTTATGTTTTGTACAACACTTTTTTTCTTTATAATATTAGTATAGAAGTTTAAATTAAATGAAGATTTAGGATCTGTTATTCAGAGTTCTTCAAATATTCATATTCAAGACAGACAGAGTTATAAAATTTCGAAACTTATCAGACTGTTTTCATCAAAGATTAATTTTCGTTAAAAAGTATTAAGTAGATACGAGTATTTGTCGTCGGCCGGAGGGGCTTATTCTGTAGAGTAAGTACCTACTTATCTTAATTAAGACTAAGAACAAAAGGCTCGATTTCTATACAGCTGAATCAAATCAAAGAGATAGAAAGAAGAAACGGGGATCTCTAGGAACATTATATTTTGGTCTTATCGTTATCATTGGCTGGTGGCGTGACGGCCGTGGCTAGTTTCCACCTTACCGACAAAGACGTACCGCCAAGCGATTTGGCGTTCCGGTACGATGTCTTGTAGAATCCGAAAGGGGTATGGATTTTCACCACACTCGTAACAAGTTAACATCTTTGATTGCATCATCACTTACCATCAGGTGAGATTGTAGTCAAGGGTTAACTTTTAAAAAATAAAAAATAAAAAAAACTGCCTATTTTTACGGCCTACTATATGACCAGCGTCCTTCCTTATAAAAGAGGGGATATAGAGCATAAACCTACCATGCTGCTCCATTAAAGACAACGATTCATAGATCCTGTCATGAATATAAAAATCTTCAGCAGTTTCTCTTTAAAAAAATGTTAGAAATAGGTAATTTTTCAAACAACCTATAACCTGTAAAACTAAGTACATGTTAGAAATACGTTCTAAAGTCTTAAGGCCTCAAGTAGTCTTAAGAAGACCGCCTTAAATAAATTTAATATTTAATTATTATTTGCATATATGACGTATGCAAATAATAATTAAATATTAAATTTCTCTTAGGCTTCATCATGCTCATCATCATCATCATCGTCATCATAATTATCAGCCAATGGAGTCCATTGCTGGACATAGGCCTCTAGTATGGACTTTCATAGACAACGGTTGCAGGCTTCCAGCATCCAGTCGAGTCTTTGGACATAGGCATAGACCCACTTTTCTTCCTCAAGTTAATTCGTTAGAAGAGGTTCCCATTACATTTCATAAATATAGTTTAAATCAAACAAAAAACAATTAACGCTTCCCACAGACCACTAAAACATTATATCGATAAATCGACATTGTTTATCGGCGCGGGCGCAGAAACAAATGAAAATGTGTCGGATCGCCTCACTTGGAGCCATTGACCTCGTTGATAACTTTTAAATTTGGAATCGAATAACAAAACAAGTTTATTAGGTATGTACAGACGTGCGGGATTTATCGTTTAGTTTTAGTGCAAAGATATCAACTTACAACTTAGACCGGCTATTAGATTTTTTTTGTGTACATTTTTAATTGGAGTCTTCAATAAGCATAGGTGTAACAAGTTTGCTTGCCGATAATAGCTTACATTGATAAAGAAAAAGAATGATTGTAACAGCATAATAAAACTCGAAAAAATATTAACACTTGGCACACAAAGCCGGATTTACTGCTGCAATCTATCACTTACTTGCAACATTTTTCATACGATTTTTGGAGACGAAACGAAACGAACTGTATGTAGTAAAATTGAATTGTATATCTACAGGTATTAAGAGAAAAAGTGAACTATAAATATAATATTCGTATTAACCGACGTTCAGTATTCAACACGTATTTTTCTCAACAACTACGTACTACATTTTTTCCATAGAGCTTTTTAGTTTAAGTATCGAAATAAGACGAATCGTTTTTATTTGAATATTTTATTATTAAATTTTATACTTAAATGTCCATGCAACACTGAATTACCAAAGATAATGATTAAAATTATTTATGAATATTTATTAATGTATAAAGTTGCCATTTTTTATATCGTATTCATATACTAATTATATCGTATCTGTGTGCAATGTAAAGATTAAATATCTGTGTTTTCATATGACCGTTACAAAACAGGACGAATGTGGTGTAGTATGTAGGTACATACAACTATCGCTGCCCTTGGTCGTTTTACAAAGGAAGATAAGGTGCGGCGGTGCCATTGATAACAGCGGCAAAGGACTGTCTTACGTCATTTTTAATTTATCTTTTGTGTATGATTACAAGACGCTTAATAATACAGAAATAAAAAATCCTTCTCTATATATTTTCCGTAGTAACAATTGATTGGACCAAGCAATAGAAGATACCTGCTAGTGTTTACCTGATGGTAAGCAAAGGACAATCCACCACCTCCCATAGCCCTTTCAACCTCTCGATAATTTGGACCGAACCGAGGGTACTTGCTCTTTGCGTGTTCCCGGGACGCCTTCTTGACTCCCTACAAGTTATTTTTTCTTTTCGCTCCTTCTCCCTTGATACTCACTCTGCCCCTTCTGGGGCTGGACGACACACGACGTTGAGATCCGCTTGCCCGTCGCAGTCCATGCCTGGTTCTTCATCACCTTCGACCGGTGGTCAACGGTCCAGAGCGCTCCCCCTCGCGTGCCACCGATGCGCGAACTCCCGTAGCTTTAGTCCTGGTAGTACATCGGTCCCGCCTCTTCTCTGACGACCTGGTGGTAAATGGAAAACCAAGAAAAACTTCCTTCAAAGTGCTGCCTTTTGTCGCTATGTTTTCTCTGCTGAGGCGAAGATTTCAATCAGCATTACCCTTCAGACCGGTAGTTCCAAACACCACGTGCCAGTATCCAGTGACTCCCTGCTACCCGCTTGATGTCTTCGATCCACCGAGAAGAGAGTCGACCATCGCTGCGCTTTCTGTTACATCAACAAATACGCATTCTGAAAAAAAAATTGCTTTCTACTGAGAGTCTCGGTAGGTTTAACTGCCAATTATTCAAGTAAGTAGTCACATCAATAAATGGCAATTAGGTTTACCTTTTATTTATAATGAGATGTTTTGACCAGCTGACTTGTGTTAATTGGGGTGAGAGTGGTTGGATTTAAACTGAATTTAAACTGAACGTGGCTAGTTACCATCATATCGAGAAATACGCACCGTCAAGCGATTTAGCGTTCCGGTACGATCCCATGTTCGAAACCGTCAGTGGTATGGGTAGAATACAACTCTTCCAAGTTAGCCCGCTTCCATCTAAGGCCTCATTCGCACGAGAGTAAAAAAAGCGATGCGTTAAAACCCTGCGCTGGCGGGTGTAGCGTATAGCATGGAGTTAAATGATTTGTTGTATTTCAACGCCTTTTTAACGTCCGTTAAAAAAGCTCTCGTGCGAATGATACTGCGTGTTATAAGATTATCGATCGAAGTTTCTTATCGATGTGAGTTCGCAGTCAAGTGCTGGGTTAACTTTGAAAATTATGGTATAATACTTATAGTAGGTATATTTAGTACAAGCTCGCGCCACGTCTTTATCAACGTAGGTACTACACTTCTGTCTCAAAACAAAATCATCAAAATTTTTAAATTATAATCTTGACTAATTACCGTTTAATTAATTAATAATCTCCATTATTACATTATTATTACATATATTATTTAAATCTTCTATGATCTGATTATGGAAATATGATCCCGACTGTACAGCGTTTAAATCAAATAGCGTAAAGGTACTCCTAGCTGTGTTGAGCTCAAATAAAACGGACGCTGTTGGACCCGGATACATGGCGAGCTACACACGCAAATTAATTCGACGCAAAACATCTCAATACAAGATAGATCAAGCATTAATTAGTTTTGCTTCGTTTAAATCAAACGAAGTACGCTGATAGACGTGTCGGGCGAGCTAGTTTTGTCGAGTTCAAATACAACGGACGCTGACGGACGCGCGGACGTGGACGGGGCGCGTGGACGCGTAAGATCACTTCGTAGACCAATTAACATAACGCATAACAGGTCAAAACACCTTAATAAAATTGAAATAAAGGAAGTACGCTGATAGATGCGTGACGCTGGTACCGGATTCGTGGCCTGGACGCGATACCCATTAAAAATGAAGGCGACGCAAAACGTCTCAATATGCCTATGGTAAATATAGAACAATTCGTTTTGCTTCCTTCAAATTAAACAAAGTACGCTGATAGATGCGTCGCGAGCTAGTTATGTTGAGTTCAAATAAAACGGACGTCGGACGCTGATGGACGCGCGGACGTGGACGGGGCGCGTGGACGCGACCGACCGCTCCGCACGCCAATTAACGCGGCGCGTTCACACGGCGACGGCACCCCGCGCCGACCGCGCGATGCACGTTACTGTGTCCCACCGTAAACTCTCTACACACGTGCCAATCACTGATGCTCGACCATTTTAATTCGGGCGTTTTTATAGACCCGCCGGCTGGTTAGCACGAAGAATATCAACATGTACATTTACAAATGGGCGCAAGGCGCGAAATAGAATCCGTGTGTTCCTTATGTCAAACGTAAAAGAGGTTAAATGTCATACTTACCATTTTAATGCTACAGTACAGTTTATGTGTGATCTATGAAAGGTATGTAGATAATTAGCAAAACAATTTAATTTACTGTTGTAATCTGTGAGTTAATGCTTGCGCATCCAATGATTTAATGCGTGTAGTTTTACTAGTCAGTTTATTCGAACTGCTCCCATGTTAATATCGACTAATATCTGTGGTACCTATTAAGTATGTTAGAATAACTCAATATATTTAAAGCACTTACTATAAGTATAGGTACACAGGTTCGTAGAACTTAGAAGTGTTAGAAAATGTATACGAGTAGGTAATAAGAATGGTGTATAAAATAATGTAAATTGCTAAGTTTTGCTTGTGTTTTTCTATGTCTAAGCAGTGTGAGGTACACGTCATAACGAGCACTAGTCGTGGCTTGTTGGAACGTCTATAGATAGCGTTAAAATTCACGGAGCAAGTGTAACGTCGCGCGTCTGTACCTCTCCGGCTCGCTCGCACTCGATTTGAAAATAGAGAAACTCAAACACTCACCCGATTATCGGGATCGCTGTCGATGGTCGGTCACTGCGCCTCGCTCGCCTGCCGCCTCGCCTTGCACTATTTATATCGGAGATGGCTTCGATACGGTACGTATGTACCTTCACTTTATTACTCTTTGTAGCTAATTTAAAAGTTTAAACTGTACAGATAGGTTTATTACATTTCGAGTTCATTCTTTACACATTAGATACCTACCTACGTTGATGATTTCTGAATACCAACAAGTATAAGAGTCATTCTTTTTTAATGCTTACCTACTTCAAATCAAGTGCTTTCTCTGACTCATGTGACTCATCCACAGCTTAGGCTCATATTAAAGGAATATTGAGATCGTTACCAGCTTATTTGAACGATCACCTACAGGTACAGGCCTGACCACTTATAAGGAAGAGAGGATAAGGAGCTTAGATCACCACACTTTCCACCGCGGCTAGGCAAACTTAAGGTTCATGAAAAGTGAAAATTCTTGGAAGCATCCTCATCTTAAGTTTTAAGTTATTATGATATAAATAAATAAATCTTAAAAGAAAAAGAAAAGGATATGCAAGTGCCTAATTGATAAACACAAAATAGTTGAGATTTACAAAATTTCCAAAATTACAGACAAACATTAATTTTATTTATTTTGCATATAATACATGTAGCTAATTTAAAAGTTTAAACTGTAAAGATAGGTTTATTACATTTCGAGTTCATTCTTTACACATTAAATAACTAGGTTAGGTCTTGCTGTTTGCTGAATACCAACAAGTATTACATACATTATTTTGCTTACTTCAAATAAATTAAAATGCGTCAGGCTCATATTATAGAAATATCGGGATCATTACCAGCCTATCTTTCGGTCACCTACAGGAACAGACCTGAACACTTCTAGGAGGGAGAATATGGAGCTTAGATCACCATGCCTCTCCACCGCGGGTAAAAACGGGATGAAAAGCGGAAATTCTTGGTAGCATCCTCAACTTAAAAGAAAAGGGATAAGAGACCTAATTAATATACACAATATAGTTGTGATTTTAAGATTTTCAAAACTACAGACAAACATTAATTATATTTATTTTGCATATAATAATTATATTATGTCTAGTGTCGTGGGAGACCGGCGTCGTTTGATGCGCCGACACAGACTGCGGCAACACAACATTTTTTTATTGCTACCTGCTCTTTTATACTAAATCAGAAGTTTATAGACGTGGATGTTGTTCATCAAAGACGCCGCGGACACAGTTAGGTACCTCGGCCTTAAATATTTCGATCGAAACCACAAAAACTTCTATTTGTGCAAGTATTTTTTTTTCTCGCGTGGAAAGGTTTAAGTACGTTCACCTTTTTTATAACAAAAAATCGATTCGTCATCACTCAACGCTGCGACAAATAGTAAGTAATAATTGTTTTAATATACATTCGATATATTAAAACAATAAGCATACGAGTAGGTTGGTACATAGAGAGTATTTTCTGTCTATACTTAGGTAAAGTTTGTATTTTTTATTACGACTTTCCCTTAGTCGTAAAAAAAATACAAACTTAAGATTTCAAATGTGATTGTTAACTAGGCTTATTATATCAATTAAAAAAAATTAATTTGAGATTTGGATTATACCATTATAGGAAGCATATCTTATTCTATGTCACTTTACCAACTATGGTTGGGGCCTCTTCTTAAACCCGCTAACTCAACGCCTCGGACGCTTCTACGACTATACTTTACGAGCTGAACCATGAGATAAACACAGGCAAAGCTTTCTTGGCAACACAAGAGCATATACAGCTTCGTCGCCGGCGAAGATGAGGTTATGTCCCCTCTATACTTCTATGTCTAAAGCTGGATTTGACCGAGTTGTGTTGTTTATATATGTATTGTGGGTATGCCCCCAAGACAGTCGTTCCGTTCCGTTCGAACTTATAGCCTTAGAGCTCGAGCTGACAGAGCTGCACTCATCCACACCTCTATGACAGACGTTTCTTCCCCTCTGTACTTCTAGGCCTAACCTCTGACAGAGCTTCTGCGCTTACCTATACCCCCATGACAAACGTAACTACCCCTTCGAACTTCTAGCTATAGAGTTTGCTTCTGACAGAGAAGCGCTTATCTACTCCTTGATGATAGACGCTTCCTCCCCTTCGTACTTCTAAGCCTTATCTCTGACAGAGAAAAAAAAGAAAGAAAGAAAAAACGTTTATTTTAAAATTGTGCTACACATCACAATGCCGAAGCACCGACGCAGCGTCCGATGCCTCAACCACCTGAGCAAGGCAATACCAAAACTTAAGTAGTAAAAGCATCAAACACCACACTGTCATGTTTGGCACAACCTTGAAAAAGGTATCAGCTCAGCATTTTGCTGCATGATCCAACCAATTGCTGGAGCATACAGCACTGATTTTATGCACTTACCTATACCCCTATGACAAACGTTACATCCCCTTCGAACGTCTAGCTTTAGAATTCGCTTCTGACAGAGCTGCGCTTTTCCAGTCCCCGATGACAAGTGTTTCCTCCCCTTTGTACTTCTAGACCTAATCTCTGATAGAGCTTCAGCGGTCGTTAATTTCCCGATAACTTAGCTAAATGGAACCCACATCAATACACGAATATAAACCTCGAGTATGTTTTATAAATTGTTAAATATCTTGACTCTTACACATCGGTATCTGTTCGGAGTTGTATCTGTCAATTAATCAAACACGATCCGTCAAGACTCAGCCTCCGCGGGTCAGCATACACTACCTGCGCCGGCCGTGTGTGGTCCTATCCCGGTTTAGTTGCTTTAGTTCCGAATGACATCCATTAAAAATCGAACGCTTTTTTGTTAATTAATTTACGAAATACCTAGTGTTTTTAATAATAAAGATACGTCTGTGAAACTGTCTTGTAATGGGCGTCCACAGATCCGCATCGTATACATCGCATCAAACGAATTTTAGAATTTTTTGTATAGAAATACATATAAGTTCGTCTACTAATCCGAATCGTACGGATCGCATCAAACGGATTTTATCCACCGTAAAATTAAATATCATGTTGGTGCGATGCGTTCGATACGTATACAGCAGATAAGTGGACGCCTACGTTATTTCAGATTTTTATCTACCCCAATACCAAATTTTATCAAAAACAGTTCAGTGGTTATTGTGTAACAAACAGAGTAATTTTCGTATTTATAATTACATACAAAAAGATATTTGACCAACATATTGTCGTTTCAACGTAAGCCAGCACAAAAACTAACCAGCAAGGACAGTGGAATTTTTTGTGACATTGTGCCACTGTCAGTGAAAAAAGATTTCTAAACATGGAAGAGAGACTTTATATGAAAATCTATTCATTAAAGTAAAAAAAAAACAGGAAATAAACGCGGACGAAGTCGCGGGCTAGTCGGATATACCTAAACCAATTAATCACAAATTAATTGAAACTAACTTGTTCGCTATCAAGAAGCTTCAACAACAATACAGTCTGCTATATTTAGCACCACTTCATTGGTATGCCACAAGCGAGGCAGGATGTTGATAAGATATTTGCATTGCCCTATGAGCGTCTAGGCAACGATAAACTGGAGGACACAACAGTGCGGCCAACCGCGGCGGTTTCTATCGGCTGTCATGATAATTTGCAGGATAAGTCTCAATAGCTGTATGCTTAATTGGTCCCATATTTGAGATATCTATTCGGAGTTCGATTCCCGTTCAGGTTAAACTATGTTAAAGGAACAAGAATATTAGCTATATCTGAGAAACACGTACACATTTCGATATTAATTATTCATTTGTTAATTGTACTTAAAACTAACGGACTCGTATGAACCTACCTCTAAAACAGACGAACATTGATATTTAGCAATTTAATTTAATAGTATTAATTAAAGAAGACTAAATAAATAATTATTGTTGGTAATATTTTATTAAAAAATAATAGAAAATAATTTTATATAAAGAGCAACTCGTTGTAAACTTCTTGTTTTTTTTTAAACAGATGCAAACGTTTTTTGGGAATAACGTATTACGAGACTTTCAGAATTATTCAGAATTTGTCTTATAAATTCTGGATAAGGCTTCTTCCAAGCTTTTCCACAATTTTCGATCCCTTGTAGATTTAAGAATTTTAATACGAGAATATAAATGCGAAAGGACATTCATCACAAAATCTCGAAACTGCTTGACGTATAAAGATGAAATTTGGCAGGGCGGTAGATTATAATTAGTAGGTGTCCCCTAAGAACGGATTTTGCGATAGGGCGGGATAAGTAGGTCAAAGGGCGGACGAAGTCGCGGGCGTCCGCTAGTAACGTATAAGACGCATTGTAGCGCCGCAAGCTTTCCCAAGAGTGAGGACAAAGCTTTAGTCCCGTTATTGCGTCTCAATTTATTTGACACGAATTTCCTATTTTTAAACAGGCGCCAATAATACACTGATATGATATACCTATTGCTGGAAATAATGGTTATTAAATGTAAGGTTCTAATTATTATTTAACTAGCGGACGCCCGCAACTTCGTCCGCGTGGAATTCAGTTTTCACAAATCCCTCGGGAACCATGGATTTTTCCGGGATGAAAAGTAACCTATGTGTTAATCCAGAGTTAAATCTATTTTCATTCCAAATTTCAGCCAAATCGCTGCAGTAGCCGCAGCGTAAAAGAGGAACAAACATACTTACACACTTACACACTTTCACACTTACCACTTACACACAAACTTTCGCCTTTATATAAACGCGAAAATTTGTCCACGTAAGAATTATTATTTGGAAGATTATTATCACTATATAAATACTAAGAATCATCAAAGTAACTGCGTAATTAGCAAAAGTGTAAAGACAAGACAAAGAAAAATACAGTCTAATTGATAATATCTTCCAAATCACTTAAAACTGAAACATACTGAAAATGGCAAAAGTAACAACTGCGTAATATCCAAAGATTCAATGTTACAAGATATTTGCGTCTTGAGATAATTGGTTTATAAATATTTACCTTTACACGGGCTTAGTGTTATCATAGTGATGACACGCTGTTTTTTTGCAATTATTATTAATACATATACGATTATATAACTGGTGGTATCGAGTCCGTGAATTAATTCTGTTTACCCACGATTAAGGAAAGGGATCGTCGGCGTATCGACTCGAACAGTCCAGTATTCTATTAAGAAACTCTATATTACAACGCGCACTAATCGGAAACCGAGGCGATGCGCTGAAGATTTATAGAATACTAGCGGACGCCCGCGACTTCGTTCGCGTGGAATTTAATTTCACAAATACCTCAGACACCATGAATTTTTATTCCAGGATAGAATCTATTTCCATTCCAAATTTTAGCCAAATCGATTCAGTAGTTGCGGCGTTAAAAAGTAATAAACATCCAAACAAACATACATCCATACAAACTTTCGCGTTTATAATATTAGTAGGAGGAGCCGACGTCCCGCGATTTCACCTGCATAGTTCCTGTTCCCGTGAGAATACGTGGATAAAAATATAGCCCATGACACTCACAAATAACTTTGGCTTTGTAATGGTAAAAGAATTTTCAAAATTCGTTCAGTAAATCCAGAGATGACCTGAGTATCAATTGACCTTATTAACTAATTGGTAAGAAATATTACTTACAATTAATGACAAGAAATTACACGGCATCACAAATAATAATAACACAATAGAAAAAACACAAGCACCTAATAAAACGCTTATAAAAAAATAACCAAGAAAATTCTATAAATAAACTAATCAAGTAAAGGAAAATATATATACTTACACGTGGAACTATTACATAATATAAATTAATGCAAGACTTGCTTTTTAAAATGGAATACATTCATAGTAGGTGGTATTTTTAGAAGCAACGATGATTTTTAAACGTGTTTTTTTTCACTACCAAGTTCTTTTTATAGTTTGACCTTTGCGTTTGTAAAATACGTAGGTCGCCGCACATCTAACTTCCCACTTCCCGGGTACGCCCACGTTTATTAAAACAACGACGTAGGTACTCTTTAGAAGGCTTTCAGCTCTTATGCTAATAATAATATCTCAATCTAATATCAGTGAAGGAAAAACATCGTGAGGAAACCTGCATACCGGAGAATTTTCTAAATTCAAAAGTGTGTGAAGTGTATGAAGTCTGCCAATCCGTATTGGGCCAGCGTGGTGGACTATTGGCCTAACCTCTCTCATTTTGAGAGGAGACTCGAGCTTAGCAGTGAGCCGTATATGGGTTGGTTGTCTCAATCGGTGAAGGAAAACATCGTGAATGTTTTCCTTCACCGATTGAGACACGTGATATTTAATTTCTTAAAATGCACACAACTGAAAAGTTGTAGGTGCATGCCCCGGACCGGATTCGAACCCACACCCTCTGAAATCGGAAGCAGAGGTCATATCCACTGGGCTATCACGACTCTTGTGACATATCTAGTAGAATAAAATCTTTGAGATCCATAGTAATAGACGATCGGGCAACGAAATCTTGTTGACACACACTTGGCCGTTTTTATTACAACAAACAGGATTATTGTATTGAAATATAACTAGCATATTGTTTGTCACTCGTCACAGAGCGTTATATAATCTTCATAGTGATGATAATAAAAAACAATACAAGGCTTTAATGATTGTGTTTCTAACGTCCGTCAACACGTGTAACTCTTGTAGGTACCTACTTTACTAATAGGTATTCGCGTGGACTGTTTGCTTGTGCTCGCTTCAGTGCGACGTAGTGACCTTTCAGTCGAGGAAAAATCAAACAACCAAACTTTAGTAATATTATTTTTAATTTAGTACACCCACGATTTCGCCTACACACCCTTCTGTAAAAGAATTTTTACAGAAGGGTGTGTAGTTTAGGATATTTTTAATTTTGTTTTTTGACTAGTTAATTTTTAATAGTTTTTTGTGTATTCTAATTCTTGACTATTGTTATTAATTTATTTGAATTGTTTAATTTTAATTTATTTAACTTGATTAATGTTAATTTATTCTTAATTTTTAATTTGTTTGAATTTCAATTGAATTTATTATCTTTTAAATTATTTTGATTGTTTAATATTCATTTCGTAATTTTAGATTTATTGTTGTAATTCTTATTTCTGATTGCTCGAGAAACGAATTGGGAAACTGTAATGTTTCTCTAGGCATATTTCATGTGTATAAATAAATAAATAAAAGATAAATATCTCACTATGCGTTGTTTTGTTATATCTGAGCTCCTGCATTCTGTAAAACTTCAGCGATGTGACATCGCTCATTTCCATGGCAACTTCGTTGTTAGTGACATTTTATATTTGGAACCCCATAGAAATATAGTTCAAATTCTAGTAGCATTTGTTAAAGGCGAATATAACATCGACGAGTCTAAAACAGCGGAATCACACCCTAGTACTCAAAGAGACAAGGCAGCGTTTTCTATGAAAACTCCCAGGCGGGTTACCTTTCGTTTACAAGAATTATTGTCGTATTTATACCAATTTACACAAAACCTTGACAAATCGTTTAACTAAACCAGCCTAATGAATCACTCTATCTATTTGTGAAAACCGCATGATTATCGGATATTTTCGGAGTTATTGCAAAAAGACAGACAGACGTATCTTGGGACTTGTCTAGGGAAATACCACTTCATTACTCCACTGACAAACATTGCTCTGTTTCGTTCGGAATGTTTTGGCCAAAAGTTTTTGAAAAATATTATAATTTGCTTACAAAACATAATAAGCAACTGGCGCCTAATGACTTCTTCCGCGTGAAATTAGGGTTTCTTAAATAACATTTTTTTTTAATTATTCTTTACAAGTTAGCCCTTGACTACAATCACACCTGATGGTAAGTGATGATGCAGTCTAAGATGGAAGCGGGCTAACTTGTTAGGAGGAGGATGAAAATCCACACCCCTTTCGGTTTCTACACGACATCGTACCCGACCGTTAATCGCTTGGCGGTACGTCTTTGTCGGTAGGGTGGTAACTAGCCACGGCCGAAGCCTCCCACCAGCCAGACCTGGACCAATTAAGAAAACCTCAATCGGCCCAGCCGGGGATCGAACCCAGGACCTCCGTCTTGTAAATCCACCGCGCATACTACTGCGCCACGGAGGCCGTCAATCAACATTGTTTTAATAATTATTATTATTAATTTAATTTTGAGTCCACGGCGAAGAGACGTCTTTATTTACCTCGTAGATGTCAATACATAAGACCGAAAACGAAGGTTTCGCTGAGGTCACCTACATACTTCTACTCGCGAGTGTCGGTCATGGCCGCAGAAAGACCTCATCCGCTGAACTCGTGACCGAGTTATAAGCGTGCAGCGATTTAGCACAGATATTTGTGCCTCAGAACTGCTGCTTTGGCATTATAACACTTTTCCATAACATAATTCATTTTAGCATATAATATACGCGATAATGATGATATTAGCTAGCGTATTATTGGTACAAATAATTTTGAATTAGATTAGAAATAATTTCTCTTGTTGGACAAAGTTCGTTCAATAGCTAGCGTATTACATGTTTCTAGTCATATAATTTGGTCGAGTATGTAGCAAGAACTACAGTTTTTATTAAATATATTTTTCATGACCTATTACAAGACAATTAGACGAAGCTCTACTTTTCCATCTTAAGATATTTATTATACCTTGCAGCAGCACAGCATAATATGTATAATATCGACATTATTAAAAGTTTAAACTAATTACACACAGTGGTGACTGACGAAAATATTTATTGTCAATATTACAGTTCGTGCGCTATAGCATGGTGCGGGTGACAGTTCGTTTCACTCTTGATAGTTTATCGCGACTCACGAAAATAGTACCTACGTATTATGAACGTCATAAGGCAACTGTCATTCGCACCATGCTACAGCGCACAAAGTATAGTCGTATTTTTTACAGTTACAGTCGAAAAAATTAAAAAATGAATGTTAAATGGAAAATAATCAGTTATAATATATAAAAGTTACGCGGGTTCTATTTACTAAGCATACCCTTTAGGCCTTTAGTAAGTAACAACGCATTTGCATTCGCTTCAAGAATGAACATGGCGTTAGCTCTGTCTCAAAGAGGTCCATTACCACTATAGTATGCGCGTTATCATCTGAGTCGTCCGGTCATAAAAGTCAAAAAAGATAGGAATGTGCAGCGCGCCTACCTGCGCACCCTAATTATCGATAAACGGCTACCTGCGCACGTGCTAATGATGAGTCAATAATGATTTGGACGATTCTGATTGGTCGGTTTCTAATGTAATTGCATTGCGTATTTTTTTTGCTATAAATGTGTTTACTGCAATTAAATAAATACATTCATGTGTTACTCGTTGCGCACTATGGATACTTTATTTTCTAACGTTGATCTGAAGAAATTACATGGCGATATTAGCCCTCAAGCTCGAACACTGATTCACAACGTATTCCTGTTTCTCAATGAATTGAAAAGTGATCCGAATAAAGTGGCTTCTCTAAATTTCAACAAACCACGTGAAATGGCCGCATTTGTTTGTGGTGTGAGCAGAGCGACAGTGGACCGAATCAAGACGGAAGTATCACAATCAGGCAGTACCTGTATACCAAGAACAAATTTTAAGAAACCACAAACCGTCACTAATATTGACGATTTTGATAAAAGTGTGTTGAAGCGAACTGTAGCTTCATTTTATGAGAATGGAGAGTATCCATCCGTGGCGAAAATTTTAGAAAAATTCCGTGAACAATTACCCGATTTTAAATGCGGCAACACTTCAATGAGAATACTACTGAAGGAGGTTGGGTTCCAGTATAAGAAAAATAGCGAAGGACGTAAATATTTAATGGAAAGAACTGATATTGTTTGTGCTAGAATGGACTTTTTAAGGAAATTGGATTTACTTAGAAGAACTAACGATCAGCGACCACGTTTCTATCTAGACGAAACATGGATTAATCAAAACCATGCAAGAAAGAGGATGTGGCTTGGAAGCAACGATGAAGGAGGTTTCAAGAATCAGCCTGTGGGAAAAGGCCAAAGATTAATAGTTTGCCATGCGGGTTCTGCAAGGACTGGCTTCGTTCCAGATGCGAAGCTAATATTTAAAGCGGTGAAATCAAAGGATGCTGATTACCACACAGAAATGGATGGCGAAACATATATGGCATGGTTTTCCGAATTCCTGAATCTACTTGAAGAGCCCTCAGTTATAATTGTCGATAACGCAAGCTATCATTCGATACAGTTGGAAAAGATACCCACAAGAAACACGAGGAAAGCTGAAATTCAAGAATGGTTGACAAAGAAAAAGATTCCATATTCCAGCAACGAAATTATTGAAGAATTAATAAGAAAAGTAAAAGCCAGTAACCCGCAGAAGGTCTACGCTTTAGACCATCTGGCAAATGAACGAGGTCATGAAGTAATAAGGCTCCCTCCATATCACTGTCAATATAACCCAATAGAATTAATTTGGGCACAAGTAAAGGGAGAAGTTGCGAAGAATAATAATACCTTCAAGATAGCAGATGTCGAAAATCACCTCCACCGAGCCATAGAAAATGTCACACGAGAAGACTGGGCCAAATGTGTTAGGCATGCCGAAGAACTTCAAAACAAAGATTTACAAAAAGCTCTAATTAGAGATCACGCGCCGCTTATAATAAATTTGGCAGAAGACGAAGATTCTGATGATGAAGACTCAGATGAAGATTAATTTTATTTAGTTAATAATTATATAATATGAAATATGTATTATATTAAATCAAATATTGTTAATTTTTTTAATTTTGTGAACAAGATACGATAATAAACTTTACTTATCGATAATATGTCTTTCATTGTTACACCCTTCACTAGACGGCTCCATAAGACCCATAAGTGCAAGCGAGATAGATATAGAGAAATGATTTATGGCCCTAAGACTCAGTTGTTAACGCGCGTACTATAGTATATAAAAAATCGCATGATCGCTATATGTCTATGACTTGAGGCGTATACTGTGATGTGCAGATGAACAGCGAGCAAGGTGGTACGTAAACAAGCAAACACACGCGAAACTCAGGACGTTGCTATAACTTTATCAGTACTAGTTGCGTAATGATGTACGTATATATAGGTGGAGTAACTTTTCTTTATACTAGATAATCAATAATCATAAATTTATATTATTTATTTTATTATATACTAGCGGAAAGGAGTTCCTTTATAACATCATTGGTATTGATGATGACTTAATATAAGTATTCATATTTAGTAACGAAAAAAAAAAGTTTCAATGAGATTACATACACAATAATTAATAATAATGAATTTAAGATTAAATAATTTAAATATCACGTGTCTTAAACGATGAAGGAAAAACATCGTGAGGAAACTGAGTATTTTCTGAATTATCTACGTGTCGGAAATCTGCCAATCCGCATAGGGTTGAGTGGTGGAATATTAGCCTAACTGACTTGTGCTCAACAGTGAACCGTATATAGGTTAGTAATGATAAAAAAGTATACCTAATAATAATTAATTAATTACTGAAATTCTAACTACTTAATAGATATTTCCCTGTCAAGCTAGTGGCGTGCACTTCATACATGCTTTAAAGTACTGCATACCCTAAGAGTTGTCTTCTTAGTGCTTATTGAATACAGATTTATCCAGTTTGCTTAATTTTATTACTAGTGCATACCCTGATCGACAAACTTATGCACGCCACCGGTCACCTACATTAATCTAACCTTGATTTCACGTATTGCTGTGTTTTTGATGTAAAGGTTAAACGGCAATCATTTCATATAACCTCTGCAAAGTACGCGTCGTCAAGGATCAAACAATAACAGGTTCGGTATAATCTCTACCGTTTTATAACTTTAAAGTACTAGGTTTAAGTACACAATTAGAGGGATTTTATTTTTCCCATCATAATATATTAGCTAGGTATATGAACTCTATGCGTCCTTAAGATTGTCCGATAGAGAAACACTAAAAGCCTTATGAAATTTGTTACTTCTCTATAGATTGAGAGCCTATCAAAGCCAGACCTTCTTTTATTTTATGAAAGCTGAAAGATGTCAGATTATCCTCATACCATAGGTAAGTACGTTAGGCAACTATAGTTTGGACTGTGGTGATTGTGGGAAGTAGCAGGTTTCAAAAATACAATACTTTCATACCTACGGGCAAAGAATGATGTACCAAAACTACCTATGTTTTCACCGCACGCGTGTGTCGCATGGGATTTTTGTTTTTAAGTACAATAATATTTTATATTTATGCTTTTTTCGGCATAATAAGAGAAATCATGTCCCCGATTGCCGGCTACTTTGAATAGCATCGTTTAAAATCATAACTTCTGGGACATAATTTCTCATCATAATTTCTTCTCTTGTAGAAATTATCCAAAAATTCCGATTTATTTCTAATGTTTTATTTAATTGAAGATCCCTTGAAGCCTCACAAAGCCACCACAGTCCAAACTCCATAATTGGGTACCGTACTTACCTATGGTAGGAACGTGGGCTGACAAACTTTCAGCTTTTATATAATGAGGAAGGTCAAGCAATCGCAGGCTTTAGTCCATTAATTTTGTTTATGTGAGCTTCTCTTCAAATAATCTGCCTTTACAGATGTACATACATAAAACTATTACATACGCTCGTATAACAAGTTTCTTTATCTTGGTAGGTACTTTCTACACAGTAAGATTTAATCTTAAGTTAGTACATAACGAGTATATCAAATTAAACAGTAGCAAAGCAACAAGATGAAATGGTGTTAAATACAAAACATTTTAAGCTGAGTCTACACTTTTGCAGTGGTATCTTCTTTTGGGAGGGTAAACCTCTTGGTAACATATCGCGTTACAGCTGAAGTTGGCACGTTTGACATTTGCACTTGACAGAGCGAGCTTCGGACTGCTATTACGACCACAGACTTAAATATAAGACCTTAAAACTTTCTATGTCATTGCTGTCAAAATGTTCTTCTTCACACCTCTCCGACAATAGAGAATTCTTAATTAAATTCAAAGATTAATTAGGTTCAATTAATTAAAGCAATTAGTTTAAGTTATTCACTTCTGTCGATTGTGTTATAATTTGTATTACCTCCACATTGGCTGGTGGAAGGCTACGCCGTTAGTTACCACCCCACCGGCAACAACATACCGCCAAGCGATTTAGCGTTCCGGTACGATGTCGTGTTGAGACACAATTATATTGTCAAAGATATACAATATTAGCGTACGCCCACGACTTTGCCTTTCGACTTCAAGTTGGTTGATGCAGGCAGCTCAAGACAGTGGTATTTGGAACTCTCTACAAAATGTATCTCATTCTAAAAGGAGACTTGTGCTCAACAGTGAGACAATTATGAGTTCTATCTCATAAGTGTGGACCCATCTTTACTCTGTTATACATCTATTTGTTGTTTAAATAACGTCAGTTTCGAGTCAAAGACCGATAGGTTTAATTAGTAGGCAAAAAGGCGCCGGTGTAGGCGTGAGGAGCATTGCCGCTGCCCATTATAAACAGATCTATACAATAGTTAGTATTCTGACAATTAAGTGTTAAGATCGAGCCGGCCACGGGTCTTGTGGCGCTGGTTCTGTCGATGGCGTAGGCGGCACGAGACATACGCTTTGCGGTCACGGCCATCGCGAGTACCACTGTCACAATACACGAACGTCGAGTAGGCGAGAATGTAACTAAATGATTGCATTTAGCGCCCTTTTATGCGTTTTGTGGGTATTTTATAAAACTCAAAGTTACATATTATATAATTATGTTAAGCTTGGATAGTATAATCTCGTCGCAAGTAGGTACTAAAGTGTATTTTAGATAGCATGGGTACGGTGACAGTTGCCTTATGACGTTCATAACACGTACTACGTAAGACGTACCTACCGCCAAGCGATTTAGCGTTCCGGTACTATGCCGTCTAGAAACCGAAAGGGGTGTGGATTTTCATCCTCCTCCTAACAAGTTAGTCCGCTTCCATCTTACATTGCATCATCACTTACCATCAGGTGAGATTGTAGTCAAGGGCTAACTTGTAAAGAATAAAAAAAAAACTATTATCGTGAGTCGCGGCAAACTTTCAATAGTGAAACGAACTGTCACCGTACCCATGGTATCTGACAAAGACTATAGACATATATATAATTAAAAAAATCCATGTTCTGTTGTATGTTTAAAAATTTTGTGGTGAATTGGTTGTTTGATTATTATTAAATAATTGTGTATATACATATTCACTGTTTACATACATAGAACCTCATTGATAAAGACAAAAAATTCTAAAAACTCTTATGTTTGCAAGCAGAATTTAATTTACTGTTTATTTATCTTACTTAATTTGTTTTGCAAAAGTTTTTACAATAATTAAAAACTAATAACTTAAAATTGACCATCAAGTTGTCATCTACTATACGTGACTATGTTAACTAGGTACCTAATATATACTGTAAAGTATACATAAATCGGAATATATAATTGAGCTTCTAGTCTGGCCGAGTGTGAATCATCCTTAGTCGAAAGAACGCAATATTTTTTTTATTACTATTTTATATCGATACTAATACTTGATATAAATATATAATTAATTTGTATTAAGTCTGTGTATCTGTTTGTTTGCTATCAATTAATAATATTTATTACCGCAAGATTGAGTTAAAAAAAACCAATACATTATTGCATTGCGCGAGACGCGGGCTTAATTTCTAAGACTCGTCCATTAGAAGGGTTATTTTTTGATTTCTTGAAAAATATTTTCTACCTACTATATAAATCCCTCACGATGTTTTCCTTCGCCGTTTGAGACACGTGATTTTTAATTTCTTAAAATGCATGTAGGTAACTGAAAAGTTGGAGGTGCATGCCCCGAACCGTATTAGAACCTACGTCCTTCGTATCGAAGACAGAGGGCCTAGTGGCAGTTTGATACTGTTACTGTCACGTAACGTAAACGCGAATTTCTAAGGAATTGAAACAGCGCCATCTAGTGGCACTACTGCACAACTGTTTCAATTCCATATAAATTTGCGTAAACGTCAACGTATGAGTATATTGAAAACTCCCACTAGGCACACAGATATCATATTCACTTGGACGAGTAACCATAGCAACGCGGAATTTATATTTATTTCACATCTGTACCGGGCAACCACGGAGCATGAGTCTACACACCACACTTTAGGTTTTAATTTTACGTGCGCAAACAACTTTAGCTCAATTTACTTGCCGGGATCTATAGCTACTAGAACTGTAGATGTCACAGAGCAATAACACAATCAGCCGCGCAGTAGGTATGTATGCCTCATCGCAACAATGGGCAGAGGTTCTCACGCACTGCGCTCCCACAGTTTTAGTCTCTGATTGATCATAACGGCGTTTGACTTTGATATTGTTTATATTTGACCAATGTGTGGCTACTTATCTTCTTCCTTGCTTGTGACACTTTTTTTTATTAGTATAGATAGCTATTACTAACAAACGTCCGCGAGTTCGTCCGCGTGGTAGTTCCTTGTTTTTCAAATTTTAAAGAACAGACCATCATACTAAGTTGGTACACCTATACTCCTCTTCCCCATTGAAGAAGCTTATGGCATTCATCAGGAGTCTGCATACCTAAATAAAAAAAATCCGTCCAACTTGTGCTTTTAAAGATATACTTTACTACATAACGGACGCCCCGCGATTTCACCTGCGTAGTTCCTTTTTCCGTGAGACTACGGGTATAAGACGTTTGTTACTCGCTCATAATTTAGCTCTTTAGCATCGGTGTTTTAAAATTGGTTTAGTGGTTTAGGAGGCAATGCGTAACAAACAAACAAACAAACAAACAAACACACATTCTTATGTGATAAGAATACGAAAAAAATAAAGCATATACGTAATACTGCTAAAATATGGAATGCGCTTCCGGCGTCTGTGTTTCCTGACACAATTTGAGCACCTTCAAGGCAAGAGTGAATAGGCATCTTCTAGGCAAGCGCGCTTCTTAGACCTCATCATTGCTTTCCATCAGCCTTGATTGTGTTCAAGCGTAAGCCTATACTACATAAAAAAAGTAATACATAACCTAAAATTTAAATAGCGCAAGTCGCAGGCTAAAGTTATTGATCAATTAAATCGTAGTAGGTAACATTTTAATTACTTCGTACGTGCTTGCCATATTTATTGATAAAAATCAGCTCCCTAACACGTGTAAAACTATGTTTCATTTAGAACATCAGTTGGTATATTACAGTATTGACGGCCTCCGGGCGCAGTGCTATGTGCGGTGGATTTACAAGACTGAAGTCTTGGGTCCGATCCCCGGTTGGGCCAATTGAGGTTTGGTCAATTGGTGCAGGTCTAGCTGGTGGGAGGCTTCGGCCGTGGCTAGTATCACCTACCGGCAAAGACGTACCGCCAATCAATTTAGCGTTCCGGTACGATGTCGTGTGGAAACCGAAAGGGGTGTGGATTTTCATCCTACTCCTGACAAGTTGGCCCGCTTCCACCTGAAATTGCGTCATCACTTACCATCAGGTGAGATAGGGCTAACTTGTAAAGAATAATCAAAAAATAAGTATTAAAGGAAGACTCGGAGATAGTCTAGATAGCGCTATCATCATCATACAGGGCCAGACTTCTCTCCTTATGGGAGAGGAATTATGGAGGTGACCACCACGCCGCTCCGATGCTCACTACTTTACTTCTGTTTTACTTGATTCTTCAACTATCATTATCAGATGTTCATGATAATGATCAGAATTAATGGTTTAAAATGCTCTCCGACGTACTTGGGTTTGATACCACCAACTCTAGGTTGATAATTTCTACTGAAAATTTCTTGTAGGGAAAGATTGACTGGATTGGTCCTATCCAGTAATTAGGCAGTTAAAAAGTACATACTACTACGTTCAACATATCAGCCGATGGACGTCCACTGCAGGACATCATAGGTCTTTTGTGGGGACTTCCATACATCACGATCATGAACCGCCTGCATCCAGCGAATCCCTGCGACTCGCTTGATGTCGTCAGTCCACCTGGTTAGGGGTCTACCAACACTGCGCTTTCTAGTGCGCACTATAATTTTATACTACAAAATATTTTTTCGATATTTCCAAGATATACTCTTATCTCAAAAACATGATCTTCGCGGGTAAAACTGCGGGGTACCGACAACAACCTAATATGATCAACCGTACATATTCATCATCATCAATATAAACCAGCTTCTTATTATAATTCAGCTCACTGCTGAGCTCGAGTCTCCTCTCAGAATGAGAGGGGTTAGGCTAATAGTTCACCACGTTGGCCTAATGCGGATAGGCAGACTTCACACACGCAGAAAGTTAAGAAAATTTTCAGGTGAGCAGGTTTACTTATGATGTTTTCCTTCACCGTTTGAGACACGTTCATATTACAAAAGTTAATTAAAAAACTAGGTAGGCACCTAAAGATTTACATGCAGTTGTTCAAAATGTTCTTGAGCGCGGATAATTCAGATGACCTCTCCAAAAAATTCCTCTTCCTACAACCGTCATTGAGGTCAGAGGGTCATCTTTCACCGTTCGCTTAACAGGTTTATTGTTTTCAATTTAATGATGTGACATTTCGTAATAATTGTGCGAGTCTCTGCGAGATACTTTGTTGTTCTGCTCTGCGCTTCCGTATTTTAAAACTATAAAAAGTTTACGAACTTACGTATAGTCTTACAGTATTACAACAATGTATAGATTGATTTACGATGGCTTTGTATTCTGATTGTTAGATGTCTAGTAGTTCAATCGACTTGTAATTATAAGTTTTATCCACATTCCTGAACCAATAAAAATCATCACCACAAGAGAAGGTTCACCCCTTATTAGTACGAGAAAAAACGGTTCAGTCACTCAGCAGACGATGGAACGAGCTATGCTAGGAGTATCTTTGCGTGATCAAATCAGAAATGAGGAGATCTGCAAAAGAACCAAAGTCACATAGCTCAACGTGTCGCGAAGCTGAAGTGGCGAACATAGTTCGGAGAGCCGATGGACGTTGGGGTCCCAAAGTGCTGGAATGGGGATAGAAAGCGCAGTGTAGGTCGACCTCCCATCGGGTGGACTGACGCAGCGAATCCCAGGTCAAGCGAGTCGCACGGATTCGCTGTATGCAGGCGGCTCAGGATTGTGATGTTTGGTTGGAAGTCCCTACAAAACGCCTATGTCCTGCACTGGATGTCCATGTGATATGATGATGACGATTATGAATCAGCAAACAATGGAGCGAGATATGAATGGAGTATCACTGCGTGATTGAATCAGAAGTGCGGAGAATCCTGAACCAAGGTTACCAACATAACTCTAAGATTAAAAAACTCGAAATAGCAATAGGAGGAACACATATTCAGTATACTAATAGTTAACCAATAGACGCTAGGATCCAAGGCGTTAGGATAGTGACCCCAAACCGAACAGTGCAGTCATCAGTTGACCTACTACAAGGACAAACGACTCGGATGCAAGTGGCTCGAAACCGTGGTTATATTGAAATGTGTTATCCAATACTGAACTTCCATCCAACAGGATAATGTGGAATCCGCTAATTAATCGGAACTAGGAATCGCACCCGTTTTGGATTGCTTGCGCACGCATTTGCAAAGATAAAACTGCAAAGATTAAACATACCTTACCAGTCGCAGTATACCTATTTATCAAGAAAACTTCATAGCATATTACTTTTGTCATAATCACGTGAAAATCTCGACATCGCAACACGCTTATAATGCCTAACAGCAATAATATATTCACACGTCACACAGCTAGTACGCAGATCATAATTAGCTGCAGCGGTCGACTAATTTGCAAGGCTATAGAGCGCACGAGACGCCTTGGCCGTTAATAACTTGCAATGATCTTCGCTTCGACGCTGTTCCCACATTTATTCTATTTATCACCTTTTACTTCGACTCTTTTGTACGTTAAAGATTAGATGTTTGTTTACAGGCGTTATTTATAAGATTTAAATATATCAGATTAAATAAAACATGCCGTAGTTACGCTAAAATGTAACCATTAATTAAATTTAAACTTATTAGCAATAGAATCACTAAAGTCACCGACATAACTCAACGAATCGCGTATTGCTGAAGTGGCAATGGAAGAGCCGATGGACGTTGGGGTTCCAAGGTGCTGGAATGACGACCCCGCACTAGAAAGCGCAGTGTTTGTCGACCCCTATCCAGGTGGACTGACTACATCAAGCGAATCGCAGGGATTCGCTGGATACAGGCGGCTCAAAACCGTGATGTATGGAAGTCCCTACAAAAGACTCGTGTCCTGCAGTGGATGTCTATCGGCTGATATGATGATGATGATGATGAGTAATAAAGTGCATATTATGATGGGAAAATGAGGCAAATGGGGTTTCTTCTGAATCATTGTCTATTAGTCGAAGTGCAACTTATTGTGATGACGATATAATTATCATTAGGTACGAGTATCTTACTCACTCACTTAAAATATATCTAGGATAACCAACACTGTTATGTTTAAGGCCATGAATATAGGTTGATAATAATGATATGCCAATACAGACCGAAACATCCAGTGCATTATTTATTCCACGATAATCAATACACGAGAAATGTTTACACGTGCCTACAGCCCTAGCATATCGATATTAAACGACTTATCAAATAATCGATACCTTGTATTGCGCTACCAATACAGATCAACGCACCAACGCATACGGTAATTACATTTAGAAGACGTACATTAAACATAAGTACACCTTTAACAGACCTTCACCCAATACAAATAAGGACTATAATACCATAGTGTATTTGCTAATCTAGAGATCGTACAAACAATCATCATTTACACGTATTCTGTGACGTTATTATGTCGAGCATAATCAAGATGATTAAGTAGTTCCTCCAAGTAAGTAATTAAGTAAATTAATAATATTAATATCTAGGTTTTCCTTGTTAGACTGTTTTGAACCGAAACGATTACCTTGATTGTTCGTACGATACGGATTTGGTTTTATTTAACATATCGTTTTATACTATAAGTTGCCGGAATAAATAATATATAAGCCTTAATCTCGAGTGAAAAATCTTATTATTTATCAATGACCTTGCTTTTTATAAAGACGTTGTACAATGCACCCTGCGGTCCTAAAATAGGCAATAGGAACTTTATTAGCAAACCCTTATAAAACACTAATTAGGAAGTCAGTTCGATTGGGTAATTTCTTCTTCAATGGACTACATAGACGGTTACTGCAAGATATACCTACCCTTATCGTGATGGCTTCAATATAAACTGATATCTGGCTTCATCATCTAAGTATCTTCTTAAAGCCCATCGGCTAAAGCAGATGCTACTTTACGACTTCACATATTTTGTTCCAAGTTCCTTGAGGAGAGCTACCAGTGTTGGTATAAATAAGAGGGTATTTGATGACTTGAGTTCAGTTGTTTGTTAGGCAGCGCGGACACCGTCACGCTGCCAGTCGCGTTAGTGATTTTGTGCAATAATGTTTTGTGTTGTAATAATTAATAATATTTTGTGATGTAATAAAGTATCATAAATTGTTAAGTGTGGGCATAGAGAACATGTCGGGTGGGGAAAGTGAGTGTTTATGCATTCTAAAGGAATCTCTTAAATCTACTCTCAAGGTCACAAGTTCTGGGACCTGCTCGAGGTGTTTCCTCCACCACAAAATGATGACACAATCACTGTCGCTGCTACCCGTTATGTCATACTTATATCTATCTTTTTAATGCCCAAAAGCTAGAACACGCTACTTTGTATGACTTTCCTCGTTCTACAATCTCCACGCTAAAACCCATCATTAATAGACAAGTCAGTGACAGTTCCAGTAAAGACTTGAACTATTGCCAACTCAGCTATATGACAGAAACTATGGTCCTTCCAACAGTTTTCCTAACCTTTATCTGCGCTTGCTCTATGTCGGTAACTTGTTTCTTCCAAGAGCACTAACCTTGACTTCTTATTCATACATCCCAACAACTTAACGACCCAGATACTAAAATAGATATCAATTATTAGGCAAATACTGAGCCGCTAAAATAAACAGTTCGTGAACAAACTCAAGAATTTGTTTAATATTTATTTCAATATTACCTAATATAGGGACAAAATAAATTGTAATTTACATTTCGACCTCGCAGTCAACCTTGATGCGAATAGCACAATGACTTGAGTCGTAACCTGCCCTGCTATGCTCTGCCTCCCTGACCTATTTCCCTACTTCATTCTACACGTAGTCTTATACTTTATCGGATGCTGACTAAATGCAACCATGTAGATTAATTTTCTAATCACATACCTACATGTATTGAAAAT
Source organism: Bicyclus anynana (assembly GCF_947172395.1). Lineage (NCBI taxonomy): Eukaryota > Metazoa > Arthropoda > Insecta > Lepidoptera > Nymphalidae > Bicyclus > Bicyclus anynana. The sequence continues at coordinate 9,993,706 of NC_069094.1, read as the reverse complement.
ATTTTTGAATATGATTGAAAATTCGTGAATTTTAAAGAAAATAACCTTCGAAAATTGCGGTGTTTTTTTAATGTATGTTCTTTATGGGGGGGGCTTGATATTTTAATGCAGATTTAGATAGATAGTTTTTAAAGGATTATATTCTTATAGGTGTTAAAATTTGCAATGATTAAATCTGGAAATGATGACTAAAGAAAAATGGTAAAGGTAAATTTAAATAAACTTAATCAAAATCAGAATTTATTTGCTAATATTTAAATATTACCTATCTATTTAATTTAACTTAATAAATTAAATTAATTTAATTTAAAAAAATTAAATATTAGCATACCTATTATTGTAGAGACATTGTTACTTACAAAACATCTTTTTTAGATAAAATGTAATATATTGACCTATTATTATTATTATTGTTTTTAAATTATAAGACATTTTTATTTAACTTATTTAATTTAAAAAATAAATACATTTTAATGAAACTTAGCTGTGTCTAATGAAAGTACAACTAAAAATAAAGTGGCAATTAAAGGCAAGTAGATAGTTTAAATCAATTATCCACATACCATTTCGCAAATGTTTTTCCACGCAGATCTACCAACAGAAGGTGTATTTTTCCAAAACTGCATATCCATTGCGCGATAACTGCATCATGATAATCACAGATCAAACTGTGACCAAGCAATGTGTGTTAAGCAGAGACAAAAAGGTCAGTTCAGGTCACTGGTTACCTTGTCACAAGCTTGGTAAATCTCGGTTAAGCTGAGTGGCGTCTTTGCAAAGATCATGACGTAACAGAGGGATGGGCGGTTACTAGCGCAATCTTCTTCCTTAGAACACGACGTTTTTTATCGAGCAGTGTTGCATTTTTAATTTGGTCGTTGGAAATAGACCATGAATTAAATTAAGAACGTAAATAAAAGCGCCAACGCTGGGTGTTAACGTATCGCTTTTTAACTCTCGTGCGAATGAGGACTTACAGCCAGTTTCTTTATATAAAGCTAAAGTAGTAAGTAGTAGAGAAGACTTTATTTTTCAGTGAATAAGACCGTCACTTTTGTTTTATGAGGTTACTTTGACTGTGACTTGCGGTGAAGAAACTGGAAATTTTTTGACTATGTCAAGTAGTAAATTGGAAAATATTAATAATTTTATTTATTAATTAGAAAGCAGGTTTACAAAATAATAATACTAATTTACAGACCTGTTTGTTGGAGCAAATCTGGTTTATGTGATTCAGTGATAAAATTAATATAATATACTGAGTATATTATAATAATAAGAATAATTAGATAAAAACGCATTTATATACTGGTTAGAGTACCTAGGAAACACCTAGTTTTAAGTCAGAATGATTTTAGATTATATTTCGTTGATCACACAGAATTTAACATCCATAATATATTTTAATTACGACATTTATATACCTATGATTCGATTTTTGGTTACCCATATTTCATCATATATTAAATAAGTAAAATAGTTTCGTAAAATATACATAATATATAAATAAGTAAGATATATATGCATTAAGTGTTAAATAAATTAAACTACATAAACTAGTAGTTACAGAAAAATAAGAGTAGAAAAGCTTCTATGCCTTAACGTAATATATCGCATACTAGCTACGCACTATGGTTTCTTCTGCATTATTCCCGTTTCAATGAGAAAACTGGAATAAACTATAGCCTATGACACTCACAAAAAACGTGGCTTCTTAATGTTTAAAGTTAAAAATATTTATATATATTATATACATATACATATATATATATATATATATGTATATGTATATAATATATATATATATATATATATATAAAGTCGTGTTAGTTACTCCACTTATAACTCAAGAACGGCTGAACCGATTTAGCTGAAAATTTATAGAGTTTAGAGTTAGTTTAGAGCCAGGAGAAGAACATAGGATACTTTTTTTTTGTAGGGGTAGGGTAGAGGTAGTTGAAAGTTTACATCGAGTTTCACGCGAACGAAGTCGCGGGCGTCCGCTAGTTATATATATTATTGCTAGCTATATTAATAAATAAATATAACTAGCAATAATGAGATTACCCCCTATTATAGGTACCACCAACTTTACCTCTTTATAATATTAGTATTAGATTACAATAATTATTTCGATTTTCAGCGATAAAACCAGTTATGTTACTTCTATATCATATAACTTCAGGTTAACAATTATAATTGTCTAATGACTAACAGTTACGAGTAGGTACAATGTTATTATGTTACTTTTTATCACGTCGTTCAACAATTTGGGTCGTTGACGCGACGTCTGTGAAGTTTAGGCACCTTATTTATTTTTTAATGCACAATAGACGTCCGTATATTTATCATACGAGACTGAGAAAATGCTGTATTGTTGCTAGAGACTATATTGATAAGTAGGTTGTTCTTAAGCAAATACTCGATTTATACAGTATATTTAGATATAAATACATTATACTATATACATCGAAAAATGTACAAATCGTATTAATAATTGATCATAAGTATAATATTAAAAATAACCATGGTATGACGTCTCTCAAAGCACGTCGCTCTGGTCGCCCTGTTACGGATAAAATTGATGCCATTTTTGAAAAACGTTGAGCAAGACCGGCATATTAGTAGTTACGATGAAGCTGGTGAACTGGGAATTGACCACAAAATGGCGCATTTGTAAAAAGCTGGATACACAAAAAGTTCGATATTTAGGTGCCTCATAAGCTCACGGAAAGGAACCTAATGACCTGATAACTGATGAAATGTGAAACCACGTATGAGTTGCTTGAAACTATATTGATAATTAAATAATATTCAGTATATTTGAATTTATATTTAATTCATAACATTGGGATGAAATAAATTGTTGATAAATATAAAATCACTTTTAATTCAGTAACAACTAATACATAATCTCACTGAACCACAGCTGCACCAAGGAACATATAAGCTATTAAGCAAATACTCGATATACAGTATATTTAGATATATATACATTATACTATATAAATCGAAAAATGTACAAATCGTAATAATAATTGATCATAAGTATAATATTAAAAATAACCTCGGTATGATTTCTCTCAAGGCACTAAAGATTATAATATTTTATGAAAATCATTCTTATGCTCATCCGTCACCATCAACAGCATGTATTAACAGTCCAATGCAGGGCAGAGGGCTTGAATTGAAAACTTATACCCACCCTGATATAAGTTAAGCGGGGTAAATAAAAACATACACCAACAAAAAGTAGGGAACTATCAAACTTCAAACTAATCTGTTGAATATCCATGCGAAGTTTCTGTAACTTCAATATAATAAACATTAAGCAAATGTGTACTAAAAGACCTAATGCCGAGTTAGTGTTTATTTACACGAGCGGCATTTGCTACCGACGACTGCAGTCGACTGCAGTCGGTGACGTCTCGGCGGCAGGCGACGGCGTCGCCAACTGCCAGTGTTGCCAACCTTACTGTTTTAACAGTAGATTTGCTGTTTTCACATTTATGTCTATGTTTTCTGTTTCATTCCTATTTTTTACTGTTTTTCAACTAGCGTTCAGCACCACTTAAAGCAAACATTTTTTTGATAACCACTACGTAATGAAACGCAATGACACTAGATGGAAGTATCATGTTTTGTCGGGATTCAACAAAAATATGTTTGATTTTGAAAAAACATTGAGTGTGAAAATACTGAGGTAAAGTCTGAAGGGTGAAGATGAGGCAATTGAAAATTAAACTGAAGAATGTATGTGAGTTCTAGTAACTAAGAAAATTGTTTATTATTATGAAATCTGCCTTTTTATACTTTACCTACTGCTTTCTACTCTTTTTTAGTTTTTTGAGGTTGGCAACACTGCCGACTGCAGTCGACTCTCAGCAGCGGTAGGTAGCGGTCGCTCACTGCAGTCGACTTCCGTTGGCTGCCGCCGAGACGTCGCTGACTGCAGTTGGCGACGACGTCGCCTGCCGCCGAGACGTCACCGACTGCAGTCGACTGCCATCGTCGGTAGAATTGCCGCTCGTGTAAATGAACCCTTAAACAGTCATAAATGTCGTTTTTAACATGTTTATAAGAAAATGTATGATTTCCTAGTGTTTTTATAATCAACTAGTTCGACATGTTCATGCGACATATCGACCCACATAACCGGCGAGCGTGTTGCGTCGTAGGACCGCTATTTTGTAGTCTACATACCATAACCTTAGACGATGTTTTTTTTTTTCATTTATAATGACGATACTTACCCGTGTTTAATAAAACTGATTTCATAAAGAGCGTTCCCCTCCGCAAACTGCTATGAAATGTGATACAAAGAACAGAAGACGAGCGAGTCGACATTTGCTTCTTTTTCAGTAAGTGATTTAAAACCAGCGAGAACAACAACAAGAAATTACCCGGCCAATGAAAAAATGAACCTACCTATACATACAATTACATCGTATACTTTTGATATACAGGGTGCTCGGGAGTATTCCCCATAACTCCAGGGTTATATTTTTTTTAAAGAAAATTTATTAAAAATGTCTAAATAATATGTTCTAAAATGAATATTTTTGGAGTAAAAAGCATTTCTTTTGTAAGTAGAACTTAAATTGTGTCCCTTATGGCATCCTTAGATTGTGACCTAGCCAAAATTCATTGATAAATATCATGAAGTAGCTTATTAGTGAAGTGCGGAGTGCCAGTTGCAAAATCTCGTCGATATCGAGTCTTACCACTACGATTAAGTATTATAAAATTATAGATAAAGACGTGAGTTACATAGACAGTCGGAATTACATATTTGAATTACTTTATATGGAAAAAAAAATATGTTAAGTTAAAAAAAATTAGTTATGCAGTTAGCCTCCTTTAAGTGGACTTGTCGACACATTGAAGTTATGGGAAAAACTCCCGAGCACTCTGTATATAGAGATTAAAAACATATAGGGACGACTAAAAGCAACGCCACTATTTTGACTGCATTCGATAAAATTGCAGTGATAATGCAGGAATGAGTTACAGATATTCAGTTTTACATACCTATGTACGTAGAGTAAATGAGAATTATCAAGTAATATAAAACGCTCGCCGTTTAACCTTGGACTATCAAACCTTTCCGATGTAACAATTACATAAAAACGGCGTTCACATCGGACTATCGTCGAGTGTTTCCTCTTCGATCGTGTAAACTTTCACGAAATCAAACAAAGAAATAGCGAAGCGACTCATTTGCATCATTCCCACGCGGACAAAAGAATGACCCAATCTGTTGGCAAAGAGTAATGTGTTAGCCGAAACTCGATGGTCACGGCTCGCGGCTCGTCTGCGGCCGAGACGATCGAACTACAACAATTTCCAAATGTCGTGACCTTTTAAATTGAATTGTCGTTTCAACGGTAGGCAACCCAGTTTAACTTCAAAATATAAAACTCAATTACTCTGGTTATCATCTTATCAAGGCGCGTCGTGGGTTCGGATTACGAAATCATGGGTTCGAGACCCAAATCGGGTTGTGAGATAAATAAAGCTTTTCTTTCTATTATGATATTCTGAGTGAAAATCTCTGCCCGAAGTTGGGAAATTGATCGGTGTTATACCTCCGTGCCTCGGAGTGCAATTATCATTCACATCTGATAGTGATTGTAACATAATTAAAATAGGGAATATTTTTTATGCCAGTTCGGAGGCCAGTAGTCTATAGCATGCAACCAATGACATATGTCGTGAAGCGAAATAGACTAAATTTCAATCAATACAGGCAGAGTTGTTCCAGTCCCACCTCTTTCGTCCCAACACAATGAAAGAGATACCGGTATTATCAGTATTTCTCAACATTACATATATCGTTAGCCACATGCTAGGCCTTGTAGCCAACTGTTGAAAATAGGCTAATAATAATCCTTTATAAAACAAAGTATTCAATCGCGTCTGTCTGTTCTTTATACACTCAAAACTACTCAACGGATTTTCATGAATTTTTCACCAGCAAATAGAATGATTTATGAGGGTACCACAATCTAGTAAAATTACAAAAACGTCGATTACCTTGTTATCATCTTATCAAGTAAATAAAACCGCAGAACGTGTTGAACTATAAAACAGAATAATACAATTTAGTTACGTCTTTTCGTTCGTGAACAAGACACATTTGCATAAAAAATGCAATAAGGCGAGTTGGAGTGACGGCCGATAAACAAGTGTCGTAATGAAGAAAACAATAGCAGAAGTAGGTACTTTCTACACGCGTGCGACATCGTCCCCCCCACTTTGTGACCCCTTCCCCCCATCGAGAGTAAGTACGTAACTTACTGCCCACGGAGAAAGCCTTTGACCTCACTCGCAGGGCTCGTTTGCTACACTATATTTGTAGCAGTTTAACATACCAACGCTGGTATTCAGAAATTGGTATATTGCCTTCGGATTAAGAAATACCTACTTCAGATTTTATGACCTAGAACAAGGAATCTGACGTTTTATTTCAAAGGTCAAGGTTATACGAGTGTAACAAATTATTAATGTTACCTAATTAAATTTGATATTTAATTTAAGAAATTAAATTGAAGGAAAAACATCGTGAAGAAACTTGCACACCTATGAATATTCTTCTCTGCGTGTGTGAAGTCTGCCAATCCGCATTGGGCCAACGTGATGTATTTAACTATTTGGTCTAACCTGTCTTATTCTGAGAGGAGACCCGAGCTCAGCAGCTGAATATGAGTTGATAATTATGATGATGGTGATGATGAACCAAATTTGACAACCTCTATGATGCTGGTGGTAATTATTGTTTTTAACAGAGGTACTGGATCCGTTTCTCGGGTCAATCAGGCTTTGATTTAGTGGTAATTTAAACCTAATATTTTTTAAAGTCGGTTAAAATGGTTACTGGTTTTAGTACTTACAAACCTAAATTCTAATTCTAAAGAGCTCGCTTTGCCTCTAAATATTTATAAATACTTGAAATCCGAAGTAATTCAATCCCGTTAAGTGTTAGAAAGGTCACGGTATGGTCTAGCAATCTAGTAGACTACTGGAGCTCGTAAAACTTAGATAAGAGTTTGCAGACAGAGAATTTATTAAATTAAAATTGTAATGGTAAGATTATAATTTCATGATAATTACATTTTTACCACTAAATGTTTAATTGTGAGTGGATGAATTACCTGTGCTCATTTAAATTTTACAATTAAAATTTAAGTCATTTTCATATCAAGAGTTAGCTTTAAAAAAATCTATTAACAATATTTCAGGCAGTTAATCCTCCAAGGTCGGCTGATTCTTATGACAGGGGTTAAGTGTTGGCCAATGGATATGAAACTTTACTGTGTTTTAATTTACACATAAGTACTTTTTGAATTACACTCGAAATTTATCTACTTATGTGCAGACACTTTACTTTTGACTTCGTTTAGATACAATTTATATTAGACGTTTCTCTTTTTAACCGACTTCCAAAAAGGAGGAGGTTCTATGTTCGGCTGTATGTATGTTTTTTTTTTTTTTTTTTTTTTTTTTTTTATGTATGTCCAGCGATAATTCCGTCAATTATAGACCGATTTTGAAAATTCTTTTTTTGTTTTGTAGGGTTTACTTCCAGGGTGGTCCCATTTTTTTTATGTCAGGATCTGATGATGGCATCCTGGAGTAATTGAGGGAAACTTTCGAAAGTTGTAGAGACGGCTAGTACGTTTGTTAGTGTTTCCATAAGGTATTTTAAACCACTACAACTTTATGAAGGTTTGGAGTTGGTCTGATGATGGAGCCGAAACACAGACGATGGAACTCGTCAAGGATTTACAGCAGTGACCTTTTGTTTGGGCTTGATTAATTTGTATTGATGAGTACTTTCCACCTATATGGGTTGTGACTGTATTAAGGGTCTGGTGATGAAGACGAGGGACAGTGAAGAGAACTCCTCGACGGTTCACAGTAGCTACCTTGTGTTTGGACTTGATAAATTTGTATTGATGAGAACTTTCCACCTAGATGGATTGTGACTGTATTAAGGGTCTGATGATGAAGACGAGGGACAGTGAAGAGAACTCCTCGACGGTTCACAGTAGCTACTTTGTGTTTGGACTTGATAAATTTGTATTGATGAGAACTTTCCACCTAGATGGATTGCGACTGTATTAAGGGTCTGGTGATGAAGACGAAGCACAGTGAAGAGAACTTCTCGACGGCTCACAGTAGCTACCTTGTGTTTGGACTTGATAATTTTGTATTGATAAGAACTTTCCACTTAGATAGGTTGTGACTGTACACACGCAGTGGGTATGCTAACACTAAAAATAAAAAAAATAAAAATTTTAATAAAAAAAATTTAACCGACTTCCAACTCAAAAAATAACATTAACTAAAAAGCAAAAAATAATTTCCTACCTATGTGCTACCTTCTGATCAGTTTGAAGGCGGTGCCAAGCCGTGTCGTGTTTTAATTAAAGCTGTTTCTGGAATAACCACAGAAATTTTGTAGTTTAAACGTATTTAATTAAAACATCACTGGCTTGGCACCGCCTTCAAACTGATCAGAAGGTAGCACATAGGTAGGAAATTATTTTTTGCTTTTTAGTTAATGTTATTTTTTGAGTTGGAAGTCGGTTAAATTTTTTTTATTAAAATTTTTATTGGTAGCCGAAATTACGCATTTTTGAATTTTCAACCAATTTCTTTAAAATGCTCAAAACTCAAACGTCAGTTAAGATAGGTTAATTAATATTTAAAAGGTCAATAATTTGAGCGTAACGTAAGGCAATGTAAGGGTTCCAAATTTACAAAATAAAACCCTTGTTCCCAAAATAAATTCCTATGCTCGATTCACGAGCGGGGTTCATTTTTATTTTTAAGGAAATAACCCCGCTAAAATTTTATGACAATTTCAGTAAGCCAAGGCAAAAAAGTCTGTAGTTTATTTCCCCACCGCTAGACGAAAAAAAAATATAAGTTCTTCCTTCTTTTTCTAATCTAAGTCTAATCTTCTTCATCTACTAGATGCTTTAGTAAATGCAAATTTAACATATCTGGCTCCTGTACTATAAAGAACGTTATTTAACTAAATGAAATAGCGCGCGACTCCGACTAGAGCCAGGCCGAGGCGGTGAGATCCCGTTGGGCGGGAGACAGGTCGCACTAACGGGCACCTAATGGAACGAAGCTTGGTATGCTAAACATGCTAGTGCTTTTTAATATTGTAAACAAAGGTTAAAATATTTCAATTCAATCAAGAAAACTTAGATATGATATCAATACTTTTTTTACTTTGCGTAGAGCCACAAAATTACAAACTTGACTTTACAAAGTGATTTATTTATTTCAATGAAAATTACCGTATTTTTTCAATGAGTAAAAATAGTAATGTGGGAGTGGATACGACAATAGTCCAGCTGTAAAAGCACTTTTGAAAAGTCAATCCTTCTCTTCGTTAAATTTGAAGAAGTTCCGAGATAATCACGACATTGAGAGACAAAGCGTACACACAAAACACCATCCGAGGTAAAAAAAAAGCATCACGTCAGATACGATAAATTGCCGGCAAGCTGTTGACATATCTGTCGCGAATACGTTAATAACGGTTTAGGGTCGGCAATAAATCATGCCCATCTTGCGCCGGCGCCGCACCGAGCGACGTTGTGCAACGCGACTAGTAAGAGCAATGCCTCATTAGTGCTCCGTTGCGTTCCGTTGCGACGTGGCAGCGTCGACATTGCATCGTTTTCCATATTATATTGTAAAATAGCGGACGCCCGCAACTTCGTCCGCCTTTAGACCTCCTTGATTCGGCCCTCTCCTTAAATCTGTTCTTAGCTGGTACTAATAAACTACCTCCCTACCAAATTTTATTTTTGTTTGTACGTTTTGCGTTCTGAAATATATATGACGCACATTATAGAGTTGTGTCGTCGCAGGCATTCAGCGTTCCGGTACGATGTCGTGTAGAAACCGAAAGGAGTGTGGATTTCATCCTACTCCTAACAAGTTAGCCCGCTTCCATCTTAGATTGCATTATCAATTACCATCAGGTGAGATTGTAGTCAAGGGCTAATCTCTAGAGAATAAAAAAAACGCTGCGACGTCTTCCGTCAAAGCAACGCAAGTGTGGCTTACAATGCGTTGATCCATTGCGATGACGCAACCCGACGCTATACTGGGGCATCACTCTTCGTCCCGCCTTCACGGCCCGCTGACCTGACCATCGCTATTCGATTGACATTTATATTTGTTATGCCTACCTAGAGCGGTATTCGTTTATTTCAATTGTAGCTACTATAAACACGCTGGGTTTTTGTAACTGGAACAGCGTAGGGAAATCGGATGTATAGAAGATGAAACTTGGTAAATATTTTCTAATCCCGTAAAAGGCAACGCAGCTACTAACTTACTTTTAACCTAAAATATTTGTTTTATTCCTTACTAGCAGGCGCCCGCGACTTCATTCGCGAAAAAATCGATCATTGTAAGTACCTGACCATGTTTTACGGCCAAATAAGTATATTAGGTAAGTTATCCTTAAATCCATGAAAATGCATTCAGTAGTGGACTTTTTAAACTAGTAACCTCAAAATTTAAACAGACAGACAGACATACAAATTTTATGACTTTATTTTGATAACATTTAGGTACATGTTTTTAATGTAATAAAGCTTTTAAAAGGCCGTCTCAAAGATACTCTGAGCTAAAAGTTAATATAATTACCAACAAACAAAACAATGACTTTGGTATCGCTTACAAAGGCTGGTCGCATTCTGAAAACTGAAACATCCACTTTATATTTCGTCGCTCGGCGTGAGCAATCAGTGATCTGCAGAGGATCGGCACGACAGGAATGTTCAGTGACTAAGCCGACCGCAGTTTGGTTACTACAAGTACACTTAGGACAGGAGACAGCGTCGCATTCTACCGATATGAAAATCGATTAGAAATAAATGATTTTGTTTTCACAATATTTACATACATAAATATAATGAAAACAAAATAATTAATCTATCAGATAATCACGAGAAAACTGATTTTCATGACCTTTAAATGACACAGAACTTTTAGAAAGCCAAAACGAAGATGTATACAAGTTTACACCTCTATATCTCTCATTCTGAGGTTTATATATTCTGTGGTTCAGCGCTTTATTAGGCTTAATTGAAATAAATTAATTAAGCGTAGCTTGTATTATGGGTACCTACTAAAGTTTTGATGATTTTAACAATTAAAACCTATACATTTATACCCTGTAAGAAAGTGAATATAGATGTTGTTTGAACTTATGTATCTGATTTTATTTATTCTATAGCAAGAATAAATAAAATCAGATACAGAATTTTATTTAGATTATTACATACATTTGATTATTAATCAAACAAAGTCCAGATAGTTATGTAATTTTAGACATAGCTAACCAAGTATTGCCAGTTTGACCACACAGTATGTGAGAGAAGAAAGAAGAAATTAGCCTGATCCCATCGCCGAGATCTAGAAGCCCGAAAAACGTCCTTTACGATCCTAAAGATGACATAACGACCACCAATGCTTCCCATGCAACACAAAACAAGCCACGCATTTATTTTAATCCGCCCGGCCTGACACACTCTTGCCAAAACTTCCTTCCAGAATGGCCCTCTATGCCGAGGTCCGAGTCTCAGAGGATACGCCTTTAAAGAGTCGTTACGCCCATATATTTTGCTTCTGCTTCCGGGCCGCATCAGGCGATGTTTTTGCGCTCGCTCTAAACCCCTGGTGACGCAGTTGAGTTCTCATTAAGAAGCCTAAGGCACACATTTAAAAAAAAAAGAATAATCTTTTAATGCAAGTAAAAGAATAAAGAATAAAAATTCTTTTCCATACTTTTAAATTCAACTTTCAATAATAATTTATTGTACAGACACACGATTTATTATTTATATTTATAGTTAAAAATATTAAGACTACAGTTTTCCGGCCGGCTCCGCGACTACAGCACAAGTAGGCACTAAGAGTCGTGTCGTATTTTATGCCACACTTACGACCTAAAGACAGATTGCGACGTTTTAACAGAACAAAGATTTAATGTCGGCGTGTAAACCACCGTGCTTTGTAAACTAACTGTTTGTCATCCGTTGTTAGGACACTGTATAGAGCTTAAATTATTGCGCCTGTATTGGCTCCATTATAACGCGCGTGTATGTCGAAACTTTTAATATTTTATTTTGAACTTTTATTTATTAGTGACCTATAGTAGGTGTGCATTTCATAGCAAATATTCACTGCCTACCCGTTCATTGCACACCTAGGTACTTTTCGTTTAGTACAATTTGTATGTATGGTGCTAACCCCAGTTAAAACCTTATGCACGCCACTGCAGCAGTAGATATTAAGCTTTTTTGTATCTATACTAGCAGTAGTTGTGTTACGGGTATAATTTTGATTTAAAAACCAGAAGTCCGAAGGTCGAAAAAAATGACATTATTTCTTATTTCTATATAAAAAATACGGTTATTAAGTTATTAAAACCGGTTTTTATTATTATACCTAATCTATACTAATTATAATCATCTATAATAAATTATGAAGCTTAAGAGTTTGTTTGTTTGTTTGCTTGAACGCGCTAATCTCAGGAACTACTGGTCCGATTTGAAAAATTATTTCAATGTTAGATAGCCCATTTATCAAAGAAGGGAGGAAGGAATTTATCAAGGGATTAATTTATATATAAGCTATATATCATGCCCGTATTCCTATGAAAACGAGTGAAACCGCGGGGCGTCAGCTAGTAATATAATAAGCATGCGTATTTTAAAATGCTTCTATAGCCGGTAGGTAGTAACAAACCTACAAGAACAAATTATCGATAATATGCTAATTTGGATATGTACTAATAAAGTCAATAGATAAAGATCATTAATAAAAGACTAATTTATTGGATAGACACTACACAATCAAGTGCCACGCCTCTAACTCACAACATTTTTTAATGGAATCCCACATGGTTTTTATATTCGTCAATCTGATGTTAAAATAACCTTAGTACCTAGAAACAGTATCCTAGTTACCGATTGTAGTACGGTAACCTGAAAGGAATAAGATCAACTTATCTTAACCCTAAATTGGTACCGGAAATCTTACGCTAAATGGTTTTGCGAGTAAAGACAGCTGTCAGATGAAGCACTCTTAACAAGAAATTAGAGACAATATTTTAAAAATTATAAAATTTTACCGAATCGTTTCACCGCGGCTAGTTGCCTCGACTGCTGACAGAAGGGCTGGCTCTTTTTTGCTATCAACCTGGCAGTATTCTTGCCACCATTCCACGTGGGCATGATTTGTATAGTTATTAGGATAAGTTAGCTTAAGTTCTTTATGCAGTAGGCAATTAATCTTTCTCAATAAAAAAAAAATTAGAAATTAATCTCTAAAATAATAGTTGTGAGTTGAGACAGAGTTTTCTGCCAGCGGTTCGGAATCCGGTGGCTTTCTTTTTTTTTAAAACTAACATGTCCTTAGGGGTGGGGGAGCTTTTGTCCTAATCAATATGATCTAATGACGATAAATAAAACAAAATCATCAACTCAAGCCATTAACAAATTAAAGCTGCTTTTATTGTAGCTTAAAATTGAGATATATTTTTTTTTTCTTTACAAGTTAGCCTACAATCTCACCTGATGGTAAGTGATGATGCAGTCTAAGATGGAAGCGGGCTAACTTGCTAGGAGGAGGATGAAAATCCACACCCCTTTCGGTTTCTACACGGCATCGTACCGGAACGCTAAATCGCTTGGCGGTACGTCTTTGCCGGTAGGGTGGTAACTAGCCACGGCCGAAGCCTCCCACCCGCCAGACCTGGACAAATTAATAAAATCTCAATCTGCCCAGCCGGGGATCGAACCCAGGACCTCCGTCTTGTAAATCTACCGCGCATACCACTGCGCCACGGAGGCCGTCAAATTTTATAATAGAGAGGATGCAATTATTATTAATTGCAATAAGACAAATAAAACTACGAAATTTATCCGAGCGAGACATCCAACCAGGAAGCAATACATTTGCGTCACAGTTCGTCAAAACCTAAGCGTAGAATTTCTTAAATAATAATTTCGCAACAGACAGATAGCTATAGACGCGCGAATATTGGGCGATTTATTTCAAATGGCCGGCCTTGAAGAAAGCCGTTCAAACGCAAATATGACTAATGACAAATGAATGTATAAACAATAATTGAGTGGTGGATACTGTGACCGGCGGATCTAGTGACCATACTATTGATGCACTTGCTGTTAACAGCTCAGTCAGTGCTACTGTATATACAAACATAAGCGGACGCCCGCAATTTCATCCGCTCTTGGACCTCCTTAATCCGGCCCTATCCCAAAATCCGTTCTTACCAGACATTTACTAACTAGAAACTACCTTCTTGCCTAACTTCATCTTTGTATCTTAGGTGTAATGACCTGTCGCATTTAAACATTAAGAAGATTTAAGCTCTACTTGCAGAAGCTACCTTGATTGGGAGATATACCTATAAAATTGATTCAGTATACTGTAAAATGTTCTACTAAAAAATTTGCTTATTTATGAGTGTTTTCTTTTAAATAAGTGATCGACTTTGTTATTGAGTAAAATAGTTTAGCTTTTAGTCAATTGTGGCTGGCGTTTGATATTATTTTAATTACTTTTGACGTCACTTAACAACATTACTGACAGGAATTAAACAAGCAATACCTACCTACTACTACTACTACTACAGTACAGTAAAAGTGACTTTAAACCAAAATGTCGTTAAATGTTTTTACAGCAATAATTATTGATCGGTTTAAAAGCGGTGCTAGAAAGAAAATAAAACGTAAAGAGTAATATTTTGCTTGACACAGACTTTAAACCAATTAGTAGATAGGCACAATATAATTAATCACTTTTTAGTGTACCTAGTAGGTAGGTTACATCTTTATCTGTGTTATGTATTTTTTTTTATATAACATTAAATTATTTTCATCGTATCGTATCATATCTTGTACTATTTGTTTTGGTCGCTTACGTGTCTGAAATCGCGTCGCAGCCTTGGCCTTCTACTGTTCTTATCAAAACTGATAATATGTAATTGGATTTACCACAGAACATCTTCACGTGTCATCGTACAGTAACACGTGCTAAAGTAAATTCTACTGTGTACGTAACACATTACGTACGTTAGCTATTACGTCACGTCGAATAATTTGAGAATTATGAGTGTGACACAATTATATAACGTCATCGTCATCAACCCATATTCGTCTCACTGCTGAGCTCGAGTCTCCTCTCAGAATGAGAGGGATTAGGCCAATAGTCCACCACGCTGGCCCAATGCGGATTGGCAGACTTCACACACGCAGAGAATTAAGGTAATTCTCTGGTATGCAGGTTTCCTCACGATGTTTTCCTTCACCGATTGAGACACGTGATATTTAATTTCTTAAAATGCACACAACTATATAACGTCATAATGGTACAAAATATGTTCGTTAAATAAGGTATAATAAATAAGTGTTGCGGCTAAGACCTAATAATTCTCCGCCTGCGACCAAATGTATGTAATCGTTCAGGTATTTTTTATTTGATTGTTAGTTAATTACATAAGCATTGGTGCACGAAACAATGGTCGCGGCTCTTGGACTACGTCACGCAACTCGATGACGGCATTTCCATAACATTTCATTAAATATTTCATCGAATAGTTACTTCACAAATATTTTACATAAAGCTTGGCAAGTTCGTTCGTAACACTCTTGATGGTCCGCGCGGGCCGGGGGGCGTGTAGCGATGAATGAAAACCCACGACTGATGCACCTCACTTCCCCGCACGCATGATTTCACACCCACGCAGTCTTTCCCCCCGTCGCCCGCATATCATGAAAGTGACATCAACGAACTTGCCAATCTATAAACCACTTACTTATAGATTGAGAGCCTGAGACAGCCAGACCTTCGTGATTTTATAAAGCTGTAATTTTGTATATGTGTATATGTATGTATATATGTAATATACAATACAAGGCAGCTATGGAGTTTGCACTGTGATTTTGGGAGTTAGCAGATTTCAAGGGTCCAGAACCTCAATTGACCAAGTCAATAGTTAATCCATTTATTTCAATTAGACTTAGTTAGGCAAGTAAGTACGTATAAAGATATTGATTTTTACATTTTAATTTTTATGAGCGTCATAATAAGACCAAGTAGGCGATGGAGAGAGCAACTGCAAGAACTGTGCAAGATGGACATTGTGAGGGGCACTTTGAGGAGACGATGAACGTTGGGATTCTATGCACGCCATTGACGATCAATTATTCTCACGTTTCTGCAGCACCCACGACTATAACTGATCGTGTATTGGTCACTGCGTTCACGACGGCTCGACTTATGAAATGTCTTCGCTGCCGTTTGCGCTGCAGAAAATAATTGGCCGTCATTAGCTGACTTAACGTCTAACTCATGAGGTGGATCGATGATATCAAATGGGTTGCACATTGAATGCAATGGTGTTTGGAAGTCAGGAGGTCGACAGTTTATGATAATGCATCCAGCGACTGAGGGACGTGAGGATCCAAAGGTTCTACCAATTAGCATGGCCATTGGCGACCCTGCATCGATATTTATTGACAGTGGACATATACCCCTACTATCAAACTAGAGAGGTCATTAACTCGATTTACCAACAAAATTGACAAAAAAAATGTTTAGCAAAGTGAAATATACTTGTGCAACGTTATCGAGTTAAAATTAAATCGCTCAATAAATCCCATAGTAGTGGTTGTTGTGCACCGGCCGCATTGAAATGAAAGTAACAAAGAACGTTTTATGAAACCTCTGTAGAAGGTAATCTAATTGTGTTACACAATAACTCCGAAACTAATACTGAGCCAGTTCACTAATCACTACTGGTAATGCGCTACATTTATTTTGATAAACACAAAACGTAATTTTGTAATATCGAAATAGTTACGCGAACAATGTTATTTAGTATGCAATTATTTGTACTTTAACTGCCTCATTGGCCCCGTGGTTAGCTGGTTCAGCTACGGACAATGAGGTCCAGGGTTCGAATCCCGGGTCAGGCCAACAAAAACAAAATAGGTTATTGGGATTTTTCTTACAAGGAAAATCTTAATAGCAGCCTGGAGCTGGGAAGTTGGCGGTGTTAGTACACCCCCGTGCCTCGGAGAGCACGTAAAGCCGTCGGTCCTGCGCCTGATCTCTCACCGGTCGTGTCGGTCTGCCGTCCCATCGGATTTCGAGAGTGAGGGAAGAGAGAGTGCACCTGTGCTTGCGCACACACTTGTGCACTATAATATCTCCTGCGTACATGGTTAATCTCACCATGAGATTAGCCGCCGTGACCGAAAAGTCGGTCGGGAGCATATTATTATTATTTGTACTTTAGAATGTAATACCGAAGCTATGATAGTCCAATGGGTTTTGAATTTCGTTGAGGATAGGGGTTCCTTTTATTATGTTTTACTAGCGGACGAACCAAAGTCACTGACATAGCTCAGCGAGTCGCGAAGCTGAAGTGGCAATGGGCAGGCCACATAGTTCAAAGAGCCGATGGACGTTGGGGTCCCAAGGTGCTGGAATGGCGACCGCACACCGGAAAGCGCAGTGTTGTCCGACCCTCCACTAGATGGACCGAGGATATCAAGCGGGTTGCAGGGAGCCGCTGGATGCAGGCGGCTCGAGATCGTTGTGCTTGGAGGTCCATGCAAGAGGCCTATGTCCAGCAGTGGACGTCTATCGGCTGATAAGGTAAGATAAGGTAAGGTAAGACCATATACGTGGTCCGCAAATTATAAGTTTTAAAAAGTCACCAAAAGATCTGAAGTTGTGTGAATCCGCCGAACCGCAGTTGACAAGCGTGGTGGACTATGGAGTCTATTGACTAACCCTTGTCATTGTACAAAATCGTGTTCAGCAAACAATCAAATAATTTTACACAGTTTATCTAATATAGTATAGGTATGTAATCTACACTAATTAATTAACAGAATTTCGAGTTATCGTTGATAACGCGTTCATTAAAAGTTGTCGTTGATTAGTAAAACAATTTGTTAATAGATAAAGAACAAAAACATGCCGATTTTTTACCCAAACACATACCTAATAATGAATTATTTTACATCTTTCTCGAGAAGAACATAAGTTACAACAACGCTAGCAAAATAACTTATGGTTACCTGAATGTTAGATCTTGGCTGCAATTAATAATGCTTTTGTAATTATTGTGTAATATAATACAATTCTAGTATAGAAACTCGGTCATAGTAAATTATTATCTATTGTACATTATTACTACAACTGCTTATGTATTGTGATTAAAATCTTTTTTCAAAAAAGAACGAGCTGCCTCTAATTTATGCATTCATACTTGCCTACCTATTAAAACTTTCCTTGGAAAATACATATTTGATTTGGAATAACGAAAATCTTATCAAAATCTCATTTTTTTTTTTTGAGAATATCGTGGAACGACATATTTTTTTATATATTTAGGTACATACTATCTACTATAATTTTTTTTGTTTTTTTTTATTTATAATGTGTATAAGAAAAATCAAAAATATTAATCTATGATCATTAAATTATTATCATCTACCTCATAGTGGTAGCTAATTGCAAAAACAATCGTCTGTTGGTAAACAACTTTCGATATCATAGAAGCGCAGTTTTAATAATTTCGACCGTACAAGGTACTTTCGAAATTATTAAAAATGTGCTCCTGCTTTGCTGACGCTTTACGTCCCGCACACATTATTACTAAAGCCAAATGTTCATCATAAAATAGAACATATATACGTTATTGTGTTTTAGGAACGTTTATATTGTTACACTTATGAATATTAAAATATAAACAATTAGTGCATATATTCTGGTGTTCACAAGGAAATAGGAAATGGTTCATCGTAGATTACACGTAGGTCCACATAAAGCCGAACTTTCTCCGTTTGTTTAGTAGTAACGGGGCCGCGCAACAATACAATAGACATAGATTGCGTACGTCATACCTACTCATGTAACAGAAATTATTAACAAAGAATTTCGAACAGACAGAAAAAACTCGCAACCTTTCTCCGAATTTTTACACGGCCTCCTAATATTATAAGCGTAGGTACAATACCTTTACGATAATGCCATAGATTATTTATACGATGACAAGGTTAAGTTTGACTGAATTACAAAATAGAGTGGTAAGTAATGATGTTGTATAAGATGAAAGATCGATAAAATGCATAAAATTCAAGCCCTGATCAATTTCTCCGCTTCATTGTACTGGAACGTTAAATTGTCTTGCCGACTTTACTGTTTAAATAGCTGTAACCAAAACCTTTAGACTGAGACTATAGTTCATGAACTCCCTATTTGACCCAATTAGGGATCCACTTTTAATATCAATAGTTAACTGTACAATAGCTCTCTTAATTGTATAACCATCACCTATTACAATATAACCTTCGCTAAAACACTCCTACAACGCTTGCTCTATACTATCTGAGACAGGGGTTTTGCCTTTTGTGACTGTGAATTCTCCAAAACCTTAACACGGCTATTCTGTTTCATGGAGGAAGGTAAAAACTCTACCTAAGAAAGGCTAATGAAAGTAGAGATTGAAATCGGCCGGGAAATTTAAAACAAAATGGAGGGCGGTCCAAAAACAAAAATGCAAATATTTAAATAATCCAAGTTTGATAATTGCAATTTAATTTGTTTCAATATATAGTAATGTTTTCACACATACTTTTTTTAAATAAAGATAAGTAGATATTTTATTTTCATTTGCCGGGCGATTTTGTCTCTACTTTCATTAGCCAAACTCTAATCGTGACGACAGTACGTACTTCGAACTCAAAGAGTACTACGTCACAAAGAGATCTAATTTAATATAATAAACTACTACAGACTGTACTGGAGTATATTATTTAATTATTTCTCAGTACAATTACTAACTTAAAAGATAAATAAACGATGCACAGCCACAGATTAGATAATCGTTACTTTTTGGCATGTCCAATCGCTCTGCGTAACGAGAAACACGAGCGACGCGATCTCACCAGCGAAAGCTAATGTATCATTTAAAACAATTATGAAATCGTCCACGTAGGTACTATCTACAAACTACAAACTAAAACAAGCGATACATCAAACCAATTAGTCAAAGTAAGCGTCCGCAACTCAATGGCGATCCGTATCTCGGGTATTTATTTTTTGAAACTATTAACGGTACGCGGTTTCGTAACGGATTTCATCTAATTCGGCAACCTTCGCTCCGGCATTCAGAAAGCTCTTCGGTTCATGTATCGGCCCCAATTATTCCCCAATAACAACGGTAAGTGACCTCGTTACAGTTATACTCGTAAAATGTCATGTACGCGTGTACGGGCTCTAACTGGTCCGCTGTCGTAAACAAAATGTATTTGCGGTGACCGGAAAACGTATCTCGCGCCGCTCACTGCGACGCGTGTGGAGTGCCGTGATAGGTTAATGATGATGCCGATGCCTTGTGAACTGCGGCCCTCAAGTTCCGGGCTCAATTGTCGAAGTGGATTAGATAGAGAGATAGAGTTTAACTTACCTATGTGACGCGCATGTTTTCATCATCATTATCAACTAACTTGAACCATCCACGCCTCCTTCCAAAGGAGAAGAGGTTTCGAGCTTAAAGCTTAAGGGAAGAAAAAGCATGCTGTAAGGTCTTAGAGTGATAAGGGTTACTATGTGGACCATAAGGAGTGAAATTAAAGGCGTAACGTGCTCTCCATGACACGGAGAAGTACACCACAAAATACCTAACTGCTGCTATAGATAACTTCTTGGAACAAAGAAAGACTGTTAATTTAATAGATGTAATGCATTTTAAACTGCAGTGGCATTGAAATTTGAGTTCGGTTCTTTATGCTGGTCAATTTGGGAATTGAAAATTTTTTGATAAGAGGCTTTGACCACTCAACTAAGGAATTCTTTTTGTACCTAATGAATTTTGTCGAGTCTACCTAAAAATTATCTGGTGACCCCTTACCGCTCAACTAAGTAAATCTCGCGATTATTCATGTTGTAGTAATTCTGTTAATGATGTAGTAATCAGTGTAGCCTATAACACTTGGGTGTTCAGGGTATTGGATGTGTAACCTGCACGAATTTGTCAATTTTACGTAAATAACTAAACTTCATTATTGACCAAGCAAAGCCATCTACTTACTTCAAAGTACTTAATGCCTGCTTCCATTAATGATATCAAACCAAAAACTCGCCAGCTATTTAAAGCACAAAGCAAAAGGATACATAAAAACGTTTATCCGGAATGCACGATACGTTCACACAATTCACATGTCACTGCATATTACGCCTGGCTGTGCCACTTTGATATTAAATAAAAACAAGTAGAACTGGTCAACTGCGGCTAAACTAGGAATACTCGTTGAACTTTCTTAGGGCAGGTCACGCAAACTGCAACATGCTACTCCACTTCGCTCCGTTGTGAAGCGAAAACCGTCCTTGTTTATGGAAATTAAAACTTTTTCAAATTCAAATTCATTTATCAGTAAGCTTACTTTGTAGCTTTTAAAAATATATTCTAATCAGTTTATAGACTCTCTTCTATAATTACTTCTTGTTCAATTAGAGATCTGGTTCTGCAAATAAAGGAAAAAAGATAAGGAGACCTTAACCGCAGTGGGATTCCTACAGAATAATTCTACTTACTATAATATCGACGACTAACTATTTAAATAATAAATTACTATTTTTTTTATATTAACACAACTAGTTTAGTTTAAGGTAGACGATAACATACAAGTATTAGTGTTTATGTACTTAAGATTTTTAGAGTAATATACGGAACAACACCTAATTATAAGTGGCAAAACATCGCTTATGAGCTCAGACCAATTATTGTATAGGACCTGCCTCGCTAGACGTTACTTTTCTGTCAAAGTATATGATCAACGATCTAATGCGATTATAAAAGCTGTCTCTATAGAATCGATGTTAAATAGTTGTAATCGTGTTCGTCGGTTAAAGAGCTCCGTAAAAATACTTTTTTGTGTAATTGAATTGTGTAAAAAACGGGCAAAAACTGATAGTATAATATAAGATATATACAAAATCTAAGCCTGTTTTCCTCAGAAAATGACAGACAATTTTGTTCGTGACTATGAGTGCGATACAGGTCCTTCTATAATTGGTCTGAGCTTATGAGAGATCCGCACGATCCGTACGAGAGTACGTCGTTTGGTCCCATGTTAGGCATGCAAAGTGTTAAGTCAGTGGCTGACGTTACTTTATTCATTCACTGATATGACTGATATCTAGGATGTTTTGAAGTAAAACCCTGCATCAGCTCTAAAGGTGTGTTTAATCACTCACCTCTCCAGTTTTTATATACCTACTCGTCATATATTTTTTTTACACTTGGTGAAATAAGTCACCTAACTACTCCATTTAACTTTTGCATTAAATTAATTTTGGCTGTTGGGAGGCTTCGGCCGTGGCCATTTACCACCATACCGGCAAATACTACCGCCTAGCGATTTAGCGTTTTATGTCGTGTAGAAACCGAAATGGGAGTGTGCTGCTTCCTTTTTAGATTGCATCATCACTTATCAGGTGAGATTGTAGTCAAGGGCTAACTTGTAAAGAATAAAAAATATACCATATGACAGAACATCGTTAGCCGGGTCATAATGCCTACTATAAAAAAGCCGCGAAACTTCCACGTCGCTCTACAATAATAAGATAACAAAATTGAACAATAAACGCGAAGCGGGCCCGAAAAGAAAATTAATTTAGGTATTGGTGTCGGTCGGTGACCCCGCGATTGTGAAACTGAGTGATTGCGCGCGCGGTTTGTGCAACGCGTGCCGGCGTACAATGCGCCGACAACTCGGTCCGAGGAAATCTTCACTCGTGGCGAAACCCGGTGTTGCACCTCGGCTGCAATACTCACCGGCTCCGAGTATCTCGTTAATGTGACGTCACGACATGCTAAATAGATTAATGGATTTTTTTTAATTCTCTACAAGGTAGCCCTTGACTACTATCTCACGTACAATGCGCCGACAACTCGGTCCGACGAAATCTTCACTCGTGGCGAAACCCGGTGTTGCACCTCGGCTGCATTACTCACCGGCTCTGAGTATCTCGTTAATGTGACGTCACGACATGCTAAATAGATTAATGTTTTTTTTTTTTAATACTTTACAAGGTAGCCTTTATCTTACGTACAATGCGCCGACACTTCGGTCCGAGGAAATCTTCACTCGTGGCGAAACCCGGTGTTGCACCTCGGCTGCAATACTCACCGGCTCTGAGTATCTCGTTAATGTGACGTCACGACATGCTAAATAGATTAATGTTCTTTTTGTAATTCTTTACAAGGTAGCCCTTGACTACTATCTCACGTACAATGCGCCGACAACTCGGTCCGAGGAAATCTTCACTCGTGGCGAAACCCGGTGTTGCACCTCGGCTGCAATACTCACCGGCTCTGAGTATCCCGTTAATGTGACGTCACGACGACATGCTTAATAGATTAATGGTTTTTTTAGTTAGCCCTTGACTACTATCTCACCTGATGGTAAGTGATACAATCTAAGATGAAAGCGGGCCAACTTGTTAGAAGGAGGACGAAAATAGGCCAATAACTCCCAGCCAGATTTGTGAGGTAGTAGGGGGTAATCTCTGGATATACAGGATCGATTTTAAAAATTATTTTAACAATAGAAAGCCACTTTATTTGTTAGTGTCATAAGCTATGTTTCATCTCCGTATTCCTACAGAAACAGAAACTTCGCGGATAAAACCGCTTGGCGTCTGTCGTTATAGCATAAAAACACAAATTTCTGACTGTAGACTAAACAAATTAATCCTGTACAGAATATATTAGTTATTATTCTAGTGCAAAATGCTGACAATACAGCAGTTTAGCGCGATCATACGGAAATGAGTTGATGCCATTCAATTCTAAGTAAATATTATCAGACAAATAAAACGTATGGTACACCAGCTAAACAACTAATATTTGAGTACTAATCATTACAATTATGATAGACAACAAAAATATAATCCAACGTACGTATCTATAAAAAATGGTGTTTTATACTGATTTAAATTTTAACAGAATAATAATAATAATTATTATTATTATTATTATATTAAGTTTTTTTTTTATTTATTACTTAAAGTGTTATTCTAATTAATGATTATCACTTATTTTTTATTGATTAATTACATTAAAAAGAAGTACATAATATGCAATTGAAAATTTGTATACTTACGCATTATTTCACCGCGGCTAGTTGCTTCGACTGGTAACAGAAAATCTGGATATTTTTTTCAGGATCATCATTTTAATCTTTCAGTATTCTGGCCATCATTCCACGTGGGCATTATTTTTAATTTTTTTTGTATAGTTATTAACTAACACTTATGTTAACTTAAATTTTCGATTGTATTATAACAATTAGACATTTATAGTCACAAGTAAATAAGATATCTTTAACTAACTGAACTATTTAGGTAAGTATGAGATATCTTCGTCAAAACGAGATCAAGTTTCAATCGCCAGTTCCACGCTTTATATAAATATCGCCACTATCAGAAAACAATTACAAAAATCGCTGAGCCGACCGTACAAGTCGGTAATTGGAAGATGAGATCTCGAGGAACGCAGCCCGCGGCGGCATGAATGAAAGCCGCTCACTGACACCGCACTACGCTACCGCCGCGCCCTCGACACCATCCAAACTAACTCACAACTAACCCCACAAACGCAATACATTGCTGCGTAAACACACAAGCGTTTTAAACTTTTGATTCAAAACAAGCAATGTATGCAAGTGGAGATAAACATACCGCTAGCAATAACTACAGCGGCGTGAACCTTTAAGGATATCGACATCCGCAAAACGAGTTTTTCCAGTCCGTATCATCGCAATATCACGGTTATTATTGAAACGCTGCGACCGCGACAGGTAAGTAAAACATTTATCATGGTATGTTTACCTAATGGAGTGTATTTAGTAGGTACGAAGATTAGGTGTGAAATAACGTGTAAACAACACTGTGGTTTTGCCGCAAATTTAAAATAAACAGTTGTTAGAATTAATTAACGACAATAATATTTGGAGGCTTGTCAGATTAGTTTTGGTTTTGCGAGCGAATTGTTTATATTTTCGTAACACCTTAACAAAAATCCCTAATGTTTCAATATTTGAAGTAATAGTAAAATCAATTATAGTCCTATCCTATATGAATAATTATGGATATATAGCGTTAGTTTTCATTTACTTATTTATTACTATATATTTTTTTCATTAGCTCGCCAACCCACCGTGGAGCAGAGTGGAGGGTCTAATTCATATCTCTCTCCTGTAAGGAGAAACACCTGATCCTGTAGTAAGCCGTTGAAATAGGCCGATAATGATATTTTTTAATGACATCAAAAGTGCTCTTAAAAAGAAAATGATTATGAAACAGTTCAAAACCTAAAACAGTACGTACACCATAAAACAATTTAACCTGTTCTTATGAAACAGTTGTGAGAGTATTTGTAGTTATCAAGTCTAAAACATTTTCTATAATTACGTTTAGAAAGTCACCGCTAAACTTTGACATCAATCCGTCGGATTCTGATTACATCTCCAACCGTACAACTAGCACAGAACTAGAAACGGGCCACATGACCAATTTTACGACCAATTCACTTTGAAATACTATGGGAATACGGTAAATGTTCTACAAAACTTCAGTTTTTTTACGACTGCCCTAGTTAAGGAGTAAGTAGGTGTAATCTTAGGTACGAGTATAGGTACCTGCTTACTTTATGGTAGAACATAGAAATTCCATCATAACTTCTGAGTGTCTAAATGGTGGTGAGTTGCCACTTGGTTGCCAAGTCTAGCGGTAATGATCAACAAGCGATGTATTGCTAGCTATGGTTTAGGTTTTTTTTTTAAATATTTGCCAAATTTTTTAATTATGACACATATGGGAATATTTCCCATTCCCCTCCAACTAGTTGAAAATGACTGTGTTCAGAATGGGTAAGACAATAGTCCAGCGAGGGGGATCGAGCCATGGACCTCTCAATAATGAGTCCGGCCCACAAACTGTTAAACGATTGAAGCTTAATATACTAGTGTCAAGACACTTGAATTAATGTTTATAGTACTACAGCGAATACGAAAAACATATTATGAAGTTTTATATCTTGAAACATACATTATATTTAGGCAAATATCACTACACTTATCACCTAACACACCATAATAAAAATACTCAAAATCCAGCTAAATGTACGAGTCACGACAGATTGCAGAAATAATGAAAGTCTTATAAAAAAATCTTGACCTCCTATAATCCAATTTCAGAGAAAAGTGGGCGAGAATAAATACAGTATTAATCCAATTACACAAATTACCATTTACCCTTATCCTACGCCAGAAGTTATGTTTAGCTATGACATAAAAACCCGTGGGTGAAAAGGGGGCAACACGTCGTAGCGGCGTAGCAATTGTAGGGCTATGACGTCACGAACCGCCTACGAGCGCTACGCGACGTGGGCCGCTCTATGGAATGGTATTTTATGATAAGAGTAAACACTGAATTGACTAAGGTCACGAAATAAATTGCTTCATTTGGTCTTGACTTGTTTTTCAGCTGCTGATATAGGATCTTGGATATAGGTCTTGGATTTGAATATCGGGCTAGTAAAGTTAATATAAGTTGTATTACCATATTACCATATGATAGAAATTCTTAATAGGTGTCGCTACATGATAATAAATTTAAATAGATTGAGAAAAAGTATGAATAAATAACTGACAGTTTATTATCATTTACATTTTTTTGACGGCCTGCGTGGCGCAGTGGTATGCGCGGTGGATTTACAAAACGGAGGTACTGGGTTCAATCCCCAGCTAGGCAAACTGAGATTTTCTTAATTGGTCCAGGTCTGGCTTGTGAGAGGCCCTGGCTAGTTACCACCCTACCGGCAAAAATACGTACCGCCAAGCGATTTAGCGTTCCGGTACGATGCCGTGTAGAAACCGAAAGGGGTGTGGATTTTCATCCTCCTCCTAACAAGTTAGCCCGCTTCCATCTAAGACTACATCATTACTTACCATCACGTGAGATTGTTGTTAAGGGCTAACTTGTAAAGAATAAAAAAAACAGTCAAATATCATTATAGTAAGCCTAGTAACTCCAATTAAAGTAGCACGGTGATTATTTTGACTTTATAAGTTATTAAAAATGATTGAGAGGCCCATAATCATTTTACTACCACGAAGTCTCTCCTTTCCTACCTTCCGGTTTCAACATCATCTGATGATAATATTCCGTGGGATTGTTCTAGTTAACGTAAACACCACAAAAATGAAAATCACAATAAACCAAAAATACTTTACTTGCATGACTTACTATTTTCAGTTATTTTGATTTAAAAATCCAACTACCAAGTTCTATAAAAATTATTTAAGAGCAATCTGGAAGTACTCTTCAAAATCGTTTATTAAATTACAAGGTCTACCTAACAAAACTTAGGAGTCAAATAGAACCTTTTCCTTGTTTTGAAATCAATCGGTTTAAATTTAAAACAAACAAAAATCTAAAAAAATAACTAAGCCACTTAATTAGTCAAGTTATTTTAATTTTGTAATAAGTATTTAAAAAAGTCAAACACGTAAGAAGTGTAGATATGTGAGTATTTTTATATAAGAGTATTATTGTAGAATTATTATTATAGAAATTGAAATTACAAATCAATCTGATTTTAATGAAAACAATTTAAATTACTAAAAACATCATCAAATTAAATTCACTAGGTACACACTTATTAGACATCTTTATCTTATAAAAATAAGTACGAATGAGGAAAATGTACATTTTTAATCATAACTCCATTTGATAAACGCGCATTTATGAACAGTTAACTTTTGACAAGAACCCAATCCACTACACGCGAAATCGACGAAATAAAGTATAAATTGTTTTTTCTCGAAAGCGTTTTTATTTATGACCACAAAAAGTAATAAAGTAGCGAGCAAGTGCGCGCTTTATTAAACTCGGCCGTATGCCACGACGCATTCCGCTCTCAAAACCTGTCCCAGCGGGTGAAATCAAATGCTGAAACGTAGAAGAGGGACCGTCCTCTTTACATTGTCTCGCACATTATCAACGCCTCAACTTGACCGTATAATATTTGTTTGAATCCGGGCAAAATAACGCTGTATAGTACAGTGCAAGTGGGCGCGATCTATGTAAATGGTAGATGCCTACACGCACCGCGCTTTCGAGATGATATCAAGTATGATGTAAACACAGCCGCGGTATAGAAATGACATTCATTACCCTTGTTGCTTTTGGCCTCAATTAGAGAGATAGCTACATAGGAGTCTTCATGCAGAACAATCATAAGATGTGCTTCTAGACTTATTATTATCATAATTTTGAGGTAAATATCAGTGCAGAACAAGCAACATCATGTCATATTATGCTCATGTAGTTTCTATCAATTGTTTCCCAATTTTTAATCCAAAATTATTATCGATATGTTATATTCCATCTGTTTGTGGTACTTTCTTTTAGATATTTATGTTATTCTTGAGCCATTTTATCTTGGGAGGAAAACTCTTCCAATCCTTTTTGAGTTACCAAAATCCTTGACGTTGTCATCCTTCCATCTCATTTGTGGCCTTCCCACTGTCGCCATTTCAAAACGGTCTTGCACCATGAATCCAGATTATTTACTAACCATTAATAATATTTTCTACAATTAAACATTGCATCAAGAATAAATCTACTTACTATTCACATAGCGACAACTATTGACCCATCAGTAGTTTATTAAGTAAAGCATTGCATTATGTGGATTCAAAGTCAGAAGCGTGTCATTTGGTTCGATTTCACCGCTGCCTGTGCGTTTCGATGTCAGCGACTAAAGCAGTTAAGGCGCATGTATATGGATAATGTATACCTCAAGTAACCTCAAGAAGGTATGAAATGGCTGGATGAGGCGGAGGATTGTGGATGGTGGCTCCCGGCTTAAGTCCAGCAGTGGAAGTCCAAACTGGATTTTTATGCCAGCAGCTTGCGCTTCACTACAATCATGTCTAATGGAAAGCAATGATGAGGTTTGATAGTAGGTGGTGTTAGGTTGAAGCACGCTTGCCTAGAATACTCTCTTTTTGAAGATGGACAAATTATACGTATCAGGAAATAATTGACAGCGTATTTTTTCTGTTTGCTCGACCATTATATGCGAAATCATATCACCAGTCGTAAGTCAATAAGTTTCTTGGCAACCCTTCGAAAAACACAATTACAGATAAGGGTCTCTAGCGAATGATTACCACTAAACTATGATCTGGCAATCGCTGGCATGATAAAAAACCTTTTATACTTGAACCCTTTGCCAATCCGCATTGGGCCAGCGTGGTGGACTATTGGCCTAACCCCTCTCATTCTGAGAGGAGACTCGAGCTCAGCAGTGAGCCGAATATGGGTTGATGACGACGATACTTGAACCCTTAAAACTTGCTACTTCCCAAAACCAAAGTCCAAACCTATGGTAGGAGCATGGGCTGATAAATTACAGGGATAAATTACAGGCAAAATTAGGCAAGTGTGACTACCACAGGCTCTTTCGAATAAGTAGCGTAATTTGCATACGAGCGTAGAAATGTGCATCGCACACAACTTTGTCATGTGATATAAATAAAACGTTTCTCTTTACGTATTAACCGCTTTGCATAAAGAAGCGAGGCGGTATTATTTTTTTTTTTTCGTGAGGAATGTTTCTTATGTATTTATTTTTAAATATTGCTGGTGTTTATATGCGAATATTGACTAGGAACACGAAATCCCTTATCTATTTATGAGATGATTTACGAATGATGAGTATTAATTCTAATTTTAAAATTTCTACCTTTAAAAACAATTTACTACCTTCGCCACATCATGTCAATTAGCTACCCATAAACAACATTAATTTACAATTGATTAATTTACACATGCATGCATTGTTATAGAGGAGTTCCGGTGCTTTGCAGTTCACGTATTTAACCATAGTTTGGTACATGATTTAGAATGTCAAGAAACTACTAATATTGTAATTTTTTTAACATTCTAGCATATTTCGCAAGACCAAGGTCCAACGCTTATGAAAAAAATATGACCAACTTATAAAGTCATAACTTTATACTCATTCAAACAAAAGAGGAAACATCAAAATTACACAATATATATATAAAAAGCTATAGAAAGTATTCTTTTATGTATGATCAACGATCATAGAAAAAAAAATATGCGTCAAATTGAAAACCTCTTCCATTTTTACGTCGGTTAAAGATTTTTTTTTGGTAATACAATAAACGTATTGTTCTCACTGTTAAACGAAATTTGAATTTAGAATTTGATAAGCATCTCATCACGTCGCCGACTACTTCAAAACACGATATAAAAACTTCTCTATATAATATTTGACAAATTCCCAAGAACTTAAAGTCGAAGCTTATTTCCGGGCGTTGACCTATCACCGAGCCGGACATAAATCTTCGTACGCTCATATTATCGCAACGAGCAACTTAACAAACACGTCGCGCTTAAATACTACCGATCTCTTCTTTATAACTGCTTCTTATTAATTTGCAAGTGTTTCAATTGAAGTTTAGATTGAATTGTACTAATTAAAAAATAACATGGCTCGTTTTTTAGTTCCCATTTTGGTAATAAGTAAGTACAAAGAAAAGAAGGTAGTTCATCTGATGGTAATGGTTCTTAATTTATAAAGAATATCTCATCTGGTTTTTAATTTATAAGTTAGCCCTTTACTACAATCTCACCAGTGATGATGTAATCTTGTTAGGAGGAGGATGAAAATCCACATCCCTTTCGGCGTCTATACGACATCGTACTGGAACGCTATATCGCTTGACGATACGTCTTTGCCGGTACGGTGGTAACTAGCCACGGCCGAAGCCTCCCACCAGCCAGACGTGGGCCAACTAAGAGAACCCAGCCCAGCTGTGGATAGCCTCCAGGAGCTCTGTCTTCTAAATCCACCACGCATACCACTACGCCACGGAGGCCGTCGAAAACTTCTCAAAGCATGCAAAGAACACGTCATACGAAGTTCCATCGACATGAGGAATAGGTGTTAAGACATAAATCAACACCATCAACATCATCATCCATGAATCCACTGTAGTAGGAAATAGACCTATTGTATAGTTACTTCAAAACACTACAGTTCTAAGCCTCTATACTCCTCAGCGCATTCAGCTCTCTGGAATACCATTCATTCAAATGTCATTAGACTTTAGATATAGATCTTTTAGACCATCAAATGTTCTTTCCGATGCTGGGTCACTTGCAACACCTTGAAACCAGAATGTCCATTGGGTCTTCAAAATAAGTACTCCCACATTCATTGCGAATTCAGTTTTTAGACTCTTAGAACTATGTTAGTAACTTTGGTTCTTTTACGGATTTCCTCATTTCAATCACGTCAATATACTCCAACTGTAACTTTCTCCATCGACCACTAAGTGGCTAAGCTTCCTTATGAGGTCCATAGATAATTGTAATCGGTGCTCATCGCTTTAAACAATTTTGGCTCTACAGACAAACAAAATAGTAACTTAGATCATAAATACATAATAATAAGCAATGTTAACAAATTGTTTGAGATTTATCAAAACTACTTATTATAATTTGAGAGATGCATTTGTATTACTTAATTTAATAGCGGCAAAAACTAAATTCCGTGAAATATAAGAAACTTAATTGTGGACTCATTATAATGTTTGACTTCGCAAGTTGTTTTATGTAATACGTATCTACCAACATATCAAGTAGCGTTTTAAGTGGCTCACACGACTCGTTGAAAGGGGCTTAGCGATTTAAGCAATGATTAGCCAGCGTTGAGACGAGTGAGCCTGTCGCGACAACGCCGTTTACACCGAGAGATTTATAGCTGCTGGAACTAATAATTACCACAGTGAATCAATGCGATCTGCACGAATTGTACGCAAATACGGACATACGCACGGAAAGCGTCTATTTGCATATAGTATTTTTTTCTCTCACTTATCCATTATATTCCTCTATCGCGCGGAGCATGATATTGTGCTCGCATATTGCCCTTAGTTTACTTTATATTTTTTTACATGTCACGTAACGGATACCCGGTCGTCCATTTAGGAGTCAAATGGTTATTTGACCTTTTTAAAAAAATTTAGTAATGTTAATAAAATACAAAACGTACAAAAATAGGTACACTATTAACAATTCATAAAAAAAACATCAACCTTCCCCTTTGCGGACATTTGAGTGCCCAAGCAACCGATGGTCCAGAGTGAGGAACCTCCTCACAATAATCGCCGTCTCAAGAATCACCGCCTTCTGTATCCGACCCAGCAGTTAAGCGAAAGCTTTTTAAGGTGTTGGTCAAAGCTTTTCGCTATACATATATAACTATAGTATAACATGTCGAATAACTCATTATAAAGACGTAAATTTGTGGTATTGTAGGGAGTCACTTCTGATTCTACTTAACCGATTTTGAAAAATCTTTTACCACTAGGAAGCCACGTTGTTTATGAGTGTCATAGGCTATTTTTTATTCCCGTACTCTCAAGGCAACGAACACTAGGCGGGTGAAACCACAAGGCGTCGGCTATACAGGTATTATCTACTCGTATGTTAAAATTTAACGTTTAATGTTAGATGAATAACCATTATTAGTAATGTATCGTTTACATTTGAATTGGTGTAGCTTCTGTTAACATCCAATATACATAAGCTTTAAGCTAACTTAAGGTATATTTAGAGGTAGTACAGTAAAACAGACATCCGCCGAAGTACTTGCTTCTGTCTAGGCAACATTATATTTAACCGACATAAAAAATTAGGACCATTGACCTCTTATATTTATTTAATAAGAAAAAAATAAGGTCGACGGGAGGTACTTCATTCGTTAGAATCTTTAATTCCGTTTTTATGTTCCCTCATTGCTCGAAGACGCTTGAACCGATTTAGAAAATTAAAAATAAAAGAGTATACAAGTATACTTACTCCAAAGGTGGTTCCGACAAACCGAGAAAACATCCAAAAAAAATTTTAGTCTTTTTTATAGTCAGTATTTTATATGTAAAAAAATCTACGTAGTAACTAACTAACCTAACCTAGCCTACGTTGGCCTAAAAGTTTTGTTTTAGATTTTAATATATCTCTGTGACAAATTTCATCCAGATCCGTTCATTTGTTCTGGAATTAATAATACTTAGTATAAATATATGTATTATATACATAGAAAAATAATTAATCGCTAAAGTCTGCACTACGAAATGTCACCTTAACCTGCGCGAACGAACATACGGAGGCGGTCTATACATAAAATTAACATTAAACCTCTTAATGCAACCACATAAATCTAATAGAAACTAATTAATTTATTGGATATTGACTTTACTATCAAAACAATGCCTTTATACAGAAAAACCTTACCGGTTGCAAACTAGTACAGAACAGAATATTGAGAATAAATATTTTTTATAAACCTATATTTCACTTACCCAATTATTATGTGGGGTCAAATCTTATTATCTAAATTAGTTATAAGTAATATTTAGTATAGTAATTAGTCATTTCCTGACATTGTACTCAAGAGTTCTACGTATAGGTACCATAGACTCCAATCTATGGTATCTACGTAAAACTCTTGAGTAATACTAACTACTTGAGTATATTCGATGACAATACGCGGCGAAACCAAGGTCGAGTAAGTGATGCCAAATGAAGAGACGACAGAACGCATCTTCTGGTGTAACCACATAACCGTGGAGCTGGTCTGATGATGGCGATGTATCGTTTTTTGGCTCACTTTCCAGTGAATCCAGACTCTTGAGAAACACTCTGAATAGAATCGAATTTGTTTTTTATATTGTTAATTTATTGTATTGCATATCTAATCAGAAACGATCGCAAAAGAACCAGCATCACCGACAGAGCTCAGCGAGTCGCAAAGTTGATGTGGCAATGGGCACACATAGTTAGAAAAGGCGATAGACGTTGAAGGTCCCAATGTGCTGGAATCGTGACTCCGCATCGGAAAGAGCAGTGTAGGACGACCCCCACTAGGGGGACTGACGAGATAGACCAGGTTGTAGGGAGCCGTTGGATACTGGCAGTTCAAGACCGTCGTGTTTGCAAGGCCATACAAGAGACCTATGACCAGCAATAGTCGTCCATCGGCTGACAACGATGAGGAATGATGATATTGCATATATTTATGCTAATATGAATCGGTTATCAATACTCCACGATTGTTTCATACACGCACCAAGTATACGTCAAGTTTGTCACCGCACACTGTCCCCTATAAGGCGCGGTGTCAACGCAGTAGCTTTTTCGCTTTAAAATAATAAATACATCATTACCAAAATTGGTATGATGCATTACGGATTCACTTAACATCACCCTTGGACCGTACGCGGCCGGATCCGGTTCTCGGTTGAAATGAGAACATTAAGAGGAATAAGATCGCGCATTTCGACGGGTGTATAATCAAAGTAAAGCCGTACCGATGTAACTGTGAAGCAGGCGGGCATTTGTCGAGCTTGCCGTGTCAATAAACTTGATTCGAAAGTGGAAGACGCTCCGACTTACATAAGCGAGTAACAATGTGCCGCGACCGACTGTTGGTAGTTGGTACGCATAGATTACGTTACGTAGACGCGTTAATGTTTTCAGTTTTAACCTCTATACGTACTTATACATAATAGTACCTACTTCTAGAAGTGGTAGTTTTGTGACAGAGCTCGTAATGCGAAGTACTATAACGCCTTGAAATCAATGACATGCACAATGTTTTTAACTAGGATATGCACTATACATAAAAATTGTATGTATTTCTTCTCAAATAGAGGTTTGTAATGAGTCCTCAGTGTAGGCAGAGTACGTTTGCATCTATGAAGATCACGCCACTGCCTGATAAACAGACTAACACTTCGCAGGGCATCTTCGCAGGGCATGCAAGGAGCACGTCCTCCAAAATTATGTGTTTTAACCTAAGACATAGATAATAAGTCTCATACGCCTGTAATTACATCACTAACCAATCCCTTCAAATCAACTAAACAGCTTGGCGGCAGAAATAAGCTTGTTAGAAGTACTTATGGTACAAATATTACTAGAAAGCCCCCGTTCGTTTGTCACAAAAAGATCTACTACTACTAAAAATATGCTATAAATAAATTATCTTTGTTTAAAAAAAGAAATTAGAAGAGTTTGTGACGTATACAAAAAAGCTTTCAAACAATAAATTTATTACTATACTTATTAAAGGATACAATTTATCACTTGTCAGTTTGTTTATGTGTATACAAATTGATGTAGTATTAATGCAAATGCCGAGTAGCGTGTCTGCGTGCTAATCTAGGCGAGCCTCTCAACACGGCCACGGATGGCGGCGGCAGTCCAGTTATTTGCAAAACCGCTATTTATAGTGATCCCATAAGCGAGCGGGCGCTAGGCACACTTACCTGTGTCAAAAATTTTATTACTGTGTTAGTTTTCATACATACATAGAATAAAATATAATCGCTTATACTGTGGGTTTGCTTGTATCTTTTAAACTATTCAACGCATTTTAATGCAGTTTTCAGCAATAGATAGAGTGATCTAAGAGGTTTATATGTATAACTAGTGGACGCCCGCGACTTCGTCCGCCCTTAGACCTAATTAATCCCTTACAGTAGTATCGCTGTAAAAAATTTAATCGCTGTAAAAGTAACTTCTCCCGTTTTCCCAACATTTCCCTTCACTGCTCTGCTCCTATTGATTGTAGCGTAATGAGAAGTATACTATAACCTGCCCAGGAGTATGAAGAATAATTGTACCAAGTTTCGTTAAAATCTGTTGAGTAGTTTTTGTTTCTATAACGAATATACCGACAGACTGACAGATAAAAATTTTACTGATTGCATTTTTGGCATCAGTATCAATCACTAATCACCCCCTGATAGTTATTTTGGAAATATATTTCATGTACAGAATTGACCTCTACAGATTTATTATAAGTACATACTTATAATAAATCTGTAGAGGTCAATTCTGTACATGAAATATATTAGTACAGAAAAAACATCACATATTTAAAAAGCGGAGGCGCAGCGGCTGCCAGGACGTATGTTGTATAAAATAGAAAAATTAAATCGTATCATATCACACTATACAGTTCTCAGTTGATTTAACTAAATAGTTCAACTGTACAGTTAAAACTGCAGGTCTATAAACCGCCTTACAGACGAAAAGACACACACAGAAGTCGTGGACATTAGTTAGTAGTTAGTTAAGTACTACAATTGTCGCGAACGTCGTTACATCAGCAATTCGGTATGCATATCTTACGTAAACGGTGACGTACTAACTGCTCCGAACGTAATTACTATTTGGTCCTTTCCAGTCGTTGTGTGTAAAGTCCGATAGGTTAAGAATCCATAGCTATTTACTTACATTGTTCGTACGCTGTATTGATATTAATATAAAGATTAGTTATTCAGCTTCATAACATGAAATCACAAATTTGGTTCAGGTCTTTAAATAGAAATTATCGCTTTTCTTTTGAAAATGATGTGCCTTGAGTTGAGTATTTTGAGATTAGTAGTGTGTAGCTACTAAACATTATACGAATCATCTTTCTAACGTATTTTAGTTATATTTTAACACAAAACTACTAAACCGATTTTCATAAAAATTAAATGGGACCAATCAGAATGTATACTCTTTAAAAAAAAAAGAATTTTCAAAATTGCTATTTACCAATTTGGAAAATAATTTTTTTTTGAAAGTATACTTTCAGATTGATTCATTTATTTAAACGACGAAGTTATGAGGTAACAAACATTAAAAATAAAACACAAATCATATTGTGAACCTCCTCCTTTTTTGAAGTTAGTTAACAAAATACAAAATTCCTTCTCCAATACAGGTTCGTATACAAGTCCGCAGGGTAGGCTGTACATTTTCACATCTATGAAGTGCATGCCACTAGTTTAGTCCGAATATTTAAATAAGGAACGTAGAACTATGAGCAAAAATTTTACTTCATACTACATAACATCTCCTTAAATTGACGCATTTAGACGAACACTTTTTGATACAGAGATGGCTCTGCTTATCTCTCTCTACTCTCTACTTGTCCTGTACTTGCAGAGAGATTACGGTCGCGATTACACATCGTAATTTGTCACGACAACTGCGCGTTCGTTGGACATTGGACATACACCTGCTTTAATGCGAAAGGTTTCTTATTCACATTGAGCACTTCAATTTAATTCTGATCCACCTTAGGTATACTTATCAGGTACTTTATACATTTTATTACATCGTAAAATAGAATATCTGTACTAATTAAAAAACGAGTGTGACCACACGACTGAAGTAAAATTTCTTTCTCTATGACCGTTTGCTTCGACCGATTACACTTTTCGTAACGTCGCACGTAACCTTACTCCCCAAGTCGAGCGTGCACACAGAAGTTTCACTTCAAAAATATAGTAATTAACTTTGATTATGTATACGTATATATATTAATGTACTATTCGTACGTTTTTAATTTACAATTTTAAGAATTACTCGTTAAGAATTACCTCACTTTTATGGATCCTAAATTATTCATTAGCGTTCTACTAGATTGACAAAAAAAAAATTTGAGACATGAATATAATATGTACTACACAAAATTTTAATTCTTAAATATTTTTTTGACATTACGAGCCAAAACGCTGTCGGCCACGATAGTCTATATTTTAACTGTTTCATGACGTCACGTTAACACTAAACCGTAACCAAATGGAGTGTTTGGCAAAATGATTAGTTAATAATTAGTTTGACGTTTATTTCTTTAGTGTAACATCGTGACATCACAAAATGGACGACAGCGTTTTTGACGTTTGGAAAACACAATTTTTAAATTGAAATCCTGAACTTTTATTTATTGATATCGATATATTTCGGTCCCTTATTCCATTTTCAACACGAAATTATTATTGTTTATATTGATATGAGTCAACTACCCGGTATTAGAATATGTAATAAATATAATAAAATACCTTCTTGTTGTATTAAATTTTATTTTTAAACCAACGCTTATTATGTCAATGAATCTTTTATTTAACGAAATATTACAGTAATTTATTATACAGGAATTTATTTAGAAACTCAATGAAAACACTTAACACTTAACATAGGTAGTCGACATCCGAATATATATCACAAAGATAAATCGATTTAATTTTTCAGACTCACTTTTTCTGTTTTGCAAAGATAATTTCCTTTAGTTGTTATTTAAACGATGCATTATAAATAAAGTATCTCCTTGGAAAATAGTTAAGTAATTAATTATAGAAAAAGCTTTTGGGTGAAAGCTTTATTGACTATCAAATACAGAAAGATTGGTAAATAAGTATAGAAAGTATGGAAATAGTTTCTTTATTTTTGATTAGTCTGATCTGGATTATCAATCGTTTCTATCGGTAGCTTGAAAAAATCATAGCGAAAAAAATGAAGACACTTTCGTTCATGATGCATCACACTCCTAACACAACGTATGAATTAGTTTTGGTCCTATAACTCGAGATTTCGTGCGTTGTAGCATGGTTCGGGTGACAGTTCGTTTAACTCTTAAAACTTTGCAGCGATTCACGATAATAGTACGTAATAAGAACCATACAAGTAGCTGACGCCCGCACCATGCTACAGCGCAAGAACTGTAAATGGTGATTTTTCAGGGAAAGTTTGGATATGGAATCGATTAAAATTTAAATTAAAGGAATTGCCTTTGAGTAATTATATGCTAGAACAGTTTTCCTTGAAAAAAAAATATTCTGCAATTATTTTTGGCTTAGGCAGCACAGTTTAAACGTATGTGTCTTCAACTGGAATCGTCAATTTGAAATGCGTTTTGAACTTACAAGTAAGCTAGTAGATATCCAAGGCCGCGGAATATCGAGCAGCCCACCGCAGGTGTAACTGACGATGACAGCTTGCTGTCAGGTGGACACTTCGTCAAAAAACACGTTTTTATGACTGAACAACTTCTCCATATTAATTACAAACATTCATTTATGTTGGCACGCGTGAAGTTATTTATAAATGGATTAAGCACTTAAATGTTTTTAAATATGTGCGTCGAGTGCCAGAATTTTGAATATGTCTTTTTGTAAACACTTTGCATATACTATAATGTGGTTAGCATTTTATCTGTATAATGGACTATTGTCACATGACGTGTGACAGTAGTAGTCATATAGTCATAATGATCAGTGTGTTTGTAGAGTTTGAAAGGACTGATATCCAGACCACCAGCACTTTATTAATTAAAATATTAAACTCTTACATATTTTTTTTTAATTAAGTTTTCTATGAAATCCTTAACTTTTATTTATTGATATCGATATATTTCGGTCCCTTATTCCATTTTCTACGCGAAATTATTATTGATAATATTGATATGAATCAACTACCCTATTAACGGTACCGGAAAATATAATAAAATATCTTATTGTTGTATTAAATTTTAACGTTTAATTTCAACTTGTAACTTTAAACTACATCGAAAGATACAAAAAACAGTTAAAAAATTAAAATGGCGTATTTTTTGTAAATTTTCCTTGTCATATACGATATGACAAGGAAAATTTACAAAAAATAGCAAAGTTAAAAAGAAAAACGGAAAAACAGTACGTACCTACAATAGATGGAAAGATGATATAAAAAATTTAACATTAAATGATGTAAAACTTTGAATTATTAGATTAAGAAATATTTTTATGTACCTAATCAGTTTTCTACTGTTCTTTTAGGGTAGATATGAAAAAAATATTGAAACTAAACTTGGTGAATTTAAACCTTCTTTTTATGTATGTTTATTACTCGTGATTACTCGTATAATTGTCGGGTTTTTTTACCAAATCTTGTTAGTATAGGTTTAGTAGTTTAGAACCTAGACCTAATAGTGTCAGAATCGGTATTGATGGATTTTAAAACAAATACGATTCACGATTTATAATAAATAAAATAATCTTATTATATCAACTGCCATTAGAAACATTCTCAAGTATGTCCTCGAAAGAATAATATTAACAATATTTTCCCTACAATATCCTTATTGCAAAATATAATGCTATGCGTACTTATCCTACTTAGGCGAATTATCGCAAACGCCTTGGAAGCTCGTGGTACGTACGTACCTTCACGTGGACGTACCTAAGGACACTCAAAACGTGATTTGATAGCAGATGCCGTTTACAATATTTTTTACTACGCCAGTTAATTAAAATTGTTAATTCTAAGTTAAGTAATCGTATTTATTTTTACCGACTAGTTGCACTACCTATAGCTATGTTTAATACTAGCAGACACTTCCAGTTTTCGTGGGAATACGACCTTTATGGGGATAAATATGTTCATCAGGCATAATGTAGGATTCTAAAAGAGAAGTAATGTTTCAAATCGCCAATCGGTCCAGTAGTTTTAAAGACTATTAAACAAACAATTTTTTCTCTGTACCTAATATAGAAAAAAAATACCTACGTATTTATACTTAGAAAGTTAGAGAAAACTTCGGAAAAGATTTGAGGTAGGTACTTAATTAAAATTTATTAAATGAAATACATAGATAATAAATAAATTAAACAGGCTACAATTAATAGAAATATGAAAATTAAATGACTTACAAACTATGACTGGACATCATATGCAAGTAGGTACCTACTTATCTACCTACCTATTTCCTCATTAAGTTCCAGGTAAAATTTATTAAAGATTATAGAGAATATTAATTCTCAACAATTCTGAAACAAATTCACTTTAAACTTAGCAGACCAGTTAACTGTACTGTCTAAATTAATTTTGCCTCGCATAATGGTGATAGGTAACTCTAAACAATATTAATAACGATCTCGATAAGCTATCAAAACCGCTACAAAACCATTGCTCATCATTAGCCGATAGAAAAAGCCTTCGCTCCGGGTCAATAGTTAGACAAAGGATTAGTAAGATTGTAGTAGTCGGTCGGGTCGAGTCAAATACTTTACGCCGAGTTTATTAATTAAGGCGGCCGACCTTGCGAGCGGCACTTGCAAGGAGGTCGGGCGTGTGCGAGCGAGACGACTACACCTCGCGCGGCTCGCACCTCGTTCTTCGCCCTGATGGAATGAGGACTCGTTATTGATGTAGGATGCGCTCAGTTCGATTTACATTGACCGCTGTGAACGAATTCTGCGGCGAGCAACGCTCATTTAACCGTCAATGGATAATCAATAGTCGTGAATTTCAGTAGGCAATCATCTCTTGCCCCCGCACGTCTGCCGCGGCGCGTCATCAAGCCGCCATGCGATCGACTCTCCTCATTGACCTTCCGTTATCTGCAGATTATTATCGGAGTTATAAACACTTTTTTGTATCATTTCCTGAAAAACAAACAAATTCCACGGTTTCCAACGCCGCTTTGTAATTACCTACTTATTATTTTACGTTTGATTTCTAAAATTAATATTGAATAGGTAGATTAATTATTGTTTACACAAAGATAATAACTACCTTGAAACAGATTATAAAACTTTAAACGGATGCTCATTAAATTAATAAATAATAGGTACTTATTATAGTTACTACCCAGTATTAAATATTTATTTGTAATGTATGCAAAATAATTTGTTACAAGTATTTTTAAAACTATATAAATCAATGCGAAACTAATCAACAAAGAGCTTTAAAAGTAGCTCGGACGAAGCAATTATGGATGCTAAGAGGCGAATCTACAGTAAGCCGGCACAATGACGTATCATACAAACACAAACACGCGCGCGAGTAGACAGAGAACAATCACAGAAGAGCGCGCGCCGGCAGATCACTCGAAACCGCACCTTAAGCTCATTGTCAAACCGATTACAATAAACAAACAGGGACAGACGCGGTTGGAATCCTGTCAAACAGGCGAGTTCGAGCGTTGACTTATTATCGGTAGAGCATTTCTGTCGCCGACCCCACCATTCAAAACTCAACACTATCTGCATCACTTTACAGTTAAAATTCGCACGCGGGGTTATGATACAGGTAAGACACGGGCGCCGTCGCTTACAGCCCACGCACACAGACACAACTCCGCGCTGCCATAAATAAAAGATTCCTACAGAAACAATTGTTGCGTGGAGGCGAGTCGAGTTGAGGCCTCAGTGAATGTACATAGTCGTCTAATCGCCGGCCGATCGCGAAAGTAGGTGACCGCCTGTGATTGACGTTCTTATGAAACCCCCGTTCGATGACATTTAAACTAGGATGGATACCATTAATCAAACTGTTTATAATATTTTGAATACATATAATGTAGTGTTTTACACGTTTACTATATAAAAATAATGAATTGCTACATATTTAGCAATATATAATTTTACTGATAACACTATTTACATCATTGCAAATCAATATCAGGACATGTTATCAAACAGATAATACATATCGATAACGTTATCTTATTGTAAATCAGGTATTTACAAGTATTTATTTACTTTACATATGGCATTATGGAAATTTTAAACATTCAATATGTTTGGAATAATCAGAACTCTACGGAATCTTTGTTCCGAGATAACGCCGCTCTACTTAACCTCACCACACAGAAACGCGTAAACATGAAACAATACGGTACAATAGCACAATGTTAACCGTGCGATTGATATTATTTTGTACAATCTATTTTGAACTTTACTGCTATCGACATACGGTGATGGTAATTTTTAACAAGCGAGTCAAAGTTGAACATCGTATGTACGGCTACGTGCACTCATACAGGCGTAGGCGTGCTACGTCGCACGCACACATACACAACGAAGGTTCGCTCGCTTACGTACGCGGTGTTGTCAATGTGTGGGAATGCTAGGGAAATTTATACGCGTTGTTCATTTTGTTCAGCATCACACGGTCGGCGTAATTCACACATTTGTATCAGTTTATAAAACATTCGTTGCTTTTGATATTAGCATTAATTGCCTTTGTCGATGTTTATCAACTCGACGAAATTACGTTTAAATATCAATTTAAATAATTAATCCCATTAATCATATTAATTATAACCAGTGTGGATACTTCAAAATTTTTTGTTAGAAAAATAAACACCACAATATATAATACACAGTAT
This sequence comes from Bicyclus anynana, assembly GCF_947172395.1. Taxonomy (NCBI): domain Eukaryota; kingdom Metazoa; phylum Arthropoda; class Insecta; order Lepidoptera; family Nymphalidae; genus Bicyclus; species Bicyclus anynana. The sequence continues at coordinate 9,950,529 of NC_069094.1, read as the reverse complement.
AAATTTAAATAAATAATTATGTGAGTGCTTCCGTAAATGCTAATTGGTTTCGTAGTAAAAAGCGCTTGAACACACAAAAAGAAGTTACAACAAAACAATATAATTATAAATACATAAAAAATATTTTTATGTATATTTACTGTACGTACCTTCGTAGATACGATAGGTAAAGCTTAGGTAAACGGCCGTCATGCTAAGGTCACAGTTAGTACGCATGTATCATTTTTACGACATTATTAAAAGGTCAAAAGACCGAGAGCGCTATCGAACAATCACAATCTTAGACACACAAAGAGAAAACAGAGTTAAAAAATTCATAACAAATCGAAAGTTTAAGCAAATGAAGGCGGGTTGCTTTCTAGAAATGATAATGTACACGCATACTCGTACGAGTGAACTCGCGTATGCGGTGGAGCGACGATCATCCGATTTGAGTTTGGTGCTCTTTGTAAACAAAAAAAAAATAAAGAAAAAAAATGTAATGAGATATAAAGAAGGTACCGGTACGTATCGACAGTTAGAGGAGTCGGAAAATGGAGATTCCGAGACAATTTTTAATTTTAAAAACCTTCATCATCATCATCAACAGCAGATGGACGTCCACTGCTGGACATAGGCCTCTTGCATGGACTTCCAAACAAAACGGTCTCGAGCCAGGTGTATCCAGCGGCTCCCTACAACCCGCTTGATATCCCCAGTTCACCTTGTGGGGGGTCGACCAACACTGCGCTTTCCGGTGCGGGGTCGCCATTCCAGCATCTTAGGACCCCAACGTCCATCGGCTCTTCGAACTATGTGGCCTGCCCATTGCCTCTTAAGCTTCGCGACTCGCTGAGATGTATCAGTGACTTTGGTTCTTCTGTGGATCTCCTCATTTCTGATTCGATCACGCAAAGAAACCTCAAGCATAGCTCGCTATATCCATGAGTTACTTTAAGCCTTTTTATGAGGGCCACAGTTAGCGACCAGTGCTCGAAACGCGTAAGTCATCACTGGCAACACGCACTGTTCGAAGACTTTCGTCTTCAGGCACTGAGGAATATTGGACGAAAAGATGACGCGGAGTTTCCCGAACGCTGCCCAGTCGAGCTGGATTCGGCGGTTTACCTCCTTCTCAAAATTGGACCTACCTAACTGAAAAGCGATATCAAACCAAACTCTATACAGGGTGCACTGCAGGCTAATTCACTAAATTTGCCGCAGGTATGTTGCTGAAATACGAAATTGAGATTCTATGTAAAAAATGTCATGCGGTGCCTACTGACAACCCTTCGTAAATATCATACAGTAGGAAGATGACATTTCTCAGTTGATTAGATGTTTATTCTAACAGGTTATTAATAAAGACCAAATTAGTTAATAGGCCACCTAGTCGCGCGAAGATTGAGGGTGACGAGCGATTACCGTGGGTCAAATGGTATGCGCAGGAATAAGTTTGCTAAATAAATAAATAACTTTTTAATAATAACTAGCCCGCGACTTCGTCCGCCCTTAAACCTCTTTAATCTGCCTGTCGTAAAAAAACTATTTTAAACTACTTCCCGATCAAATTTCATCTTTGTACATCAAGCGGCTTTTGATATTCATGTTGAGTGACCTTTCGCTTCTATATATTTAGATAACATACATTGCAACAGTATAAATGTAGTTATACTGCGAGAGTACGTACGAGTATGCTACGGAATCCGTTTCTCACACTAACACTTGGACTTGACCAGACTTGTGTACACATTTGTACTTAGCGAAGCGCGCCCACTCTGATGAATACTCGAATAGCCGTCATGCCCGAAGAACTGGACGCGTCTTTTATTTATTTGCAACTTTTTATGCCTCATACATTTATTTATTTTATTTAACTAAACAGTACACCATACGACTTTTTTAGGTAATCGTTAAGTTGAACGGTGTTGTAATAAAAAGCTTTGGAAACTTCTCGCGGTTCAATGTTTGTGGCAACAAGAATGTAGAAAAACCAGTAATTTCTTTTTTTTTTTAAAGTAAAAAAACCTAGTAAATCTGGAGGATCTGTATCTTTTTTTCTAAGATACTACCTATATAAATAAACCCATATCAATAAAACAATCCATATTGTAGGTATTTTTTCAAGACTCAATATCTAAAAAACGCATTTTATGTCTGATAACCGGTACTTTTTGACACTTTTGCGTTACGTGACGATAACTGTCAGTTCACTTTACTGTAAGTTAAAACATGTCAAATAGTTGTTTCCCGCTTAGCATTAGGAACAACTTTTGTGTGCCGTTTTTATGAAACGTAACTCTATATGTCTATATAACGACACATATCTATGTACTAGCGACGTCCGCAGCTTCGTTAGTATGAAATACAGTATTTCATAAATCCCGCGGAAACCATGGATTTTTCCGGGATACAAGTAGCTCATATGTTGTTAAATAACCCCTTCTATCTCCCAGTGAAAGTAAATCATTTCAGTCATTCCAGACAAACAAAATTTAGCTTGATTAAATGTTTTAGTATCATGTAAATAGATGGAAAAAAACACAGTTATTTTGAGATTACACATCAATTTTATTTATATGTATTGATATACAGGATGTCCCGTAATTAATAGATAAAACGCAAATGGTAGATACACCACCTAATTATCTAAAACTAATTTGAATAGTTTTGTAAAAAACTTAGTAAAAATTGCTTTAGATAATTAAGTGGTTTATCTACCATTTGGGTTGTATGCATAAGTTACAGGACACCCTGTACATGTCGCTGTTACAGATACACTATCCGTAAATAGTTTAGTAGCTCTGTGGCGCGTCACTCGATGCAGCGCTAAGCGGGATGTTAATAGTAACGTCAAACGGGCGCCGTTTTTATTACAAAACGACACCCACGGCCGGCGCAGCCGCTATGATATGCTTGCTGTTGCTTTATTATACTTCCAATTGTATATTAATTCAAAATAGAATAACCACTATTTACCTATTATATCACATTAGTACATATATGTAGTAAGAATAGACTTAATCGTCATAGAATGGTTAGCTTACGAGTATGTCGTATAATGGAGAATGAGCTTTCTTTCTTCTAAGAAACTTTTAGTAGAAAGGACAACTGCGTAAGTTCCTTAATTACTTAAACGCACCCAAACCTCAGAAAACCACAACAAACACGGCCGGGTATATTTCAGTAGTTCAAACATCGGCTACCAGTTACCACCGTCTACATAAATGGAATAAAAGAAATTTTAGACAAAATAATCCGAGTCGACAAGTATAAATAGATCCTTACTTCAAAAGAAGAAATCAAATTTTCTAATAGTGGTAGAATTACAGGTCTGATCCAAAAATCTAAAAATTGTATCATGTTGAACCTTGCGGACGCCCGTCTCGCAAAAACTATGGATTTGTCCGGGATTTGTGTTAATCGCGGGTATTATCTATCATCGTTTTAAATTTCAGCCAAATCGGTCCAGTAGCTGCGGTGTTGAAAAGTAACAAACATCCATACAAACTTTCGCGTTTATAATATTAGTAGGTTACATCAGAAGAAGAAAATCAAATTTTCTAATACAATAATATTGTTAGAATTACAGGTCTGGTCCAAAAATTCATTTCAGAACTCGTACCATGTTGAACCTTGTTCATCGAAATAACAAGACGAGAAGTTAAGCATTTAGTTGCTTGGTTGATAGGTATATCTAAGTGCACTCACTGGACCGGTATCCAAACAGAAAATTGTACCACATATAGGATAAGATCCAATGACATCGTTGACATGGGAACTATACTAATTAGGTTATCACACAGCTCAGGTAATAGAAATGGTAAGGAAGATGCGATAAAGACGTTAATTAGTCGTAAGTAGCAGAGCGACTACTGATTTTTAATTTCTCGCTCATTTAATAACACCATCAACCCTATACATACAAACACAACATGAAATAGTGAGCTCCCATCGATCTCAAAACCAAAGATTCAAATTTAAAAAAAAATACTCCAGTTAAAAAATGTCCTTACATTACAAAAAAAAAAACTATATCTATTACTTATTAATTAATTATGTCGATTCTAGTATTATCATAACTAATTTTTAAATTTAATTTGGGCAGGTTAAATACTCGTATTTACGGTATTACTTACGCCACAGACGTTCAGTTTTAACTGAACAATGGAACTGTTTAAGTCGTCCGTGTGTAGTGTCCGTCAATTTTAACTCTACAGTTAATTTTTCAAATGATTTTTGATTGAAATTTCGATTAGATAAATCTATACAGTTAAAACTGCGGAGTTAAAACTGAACGTCTGTAACGCGGGTAAGAGAAACGATTGGCAAAATGAGAAAGTTTTCATCCTAACCTGTCACTATCAACAATGATAACACTATTGATTTATTGTTTCGCACACGCGACATATCTCTGGCCGCTGGCCGGTCATTGAAACTAGACAACAGTGTTGTTAAAAATGTAACAGTTTTTGTCTGTACGTTATACATATCAATATTTTAGGATTCGGCTGAACCAACTCTAAAGCCTTATTTTTTTAGTAAATAGATATGTCCGGTTTCATAGTTAGACCAGTTGGCTTAGCTTTTAAAAATATTTGCCATATCTTTGCCTTTAACTAGTCGGGAAAGACTATATTAGCGGATGCAGGGATCGAACCACCTCCCCTAGGAGATGAGTCCGACTGCTCTTACCGTTGAGCGTTAATTGAGCTATTGAGGCTCTACTCTCTCTCTTTATTATCAACCTATTAAAATAAACAACAAATCAAATGCGAAATGTTATCTACCTACTGTATGATATCCACCAGTAGGCACCGGATGACATTTGTTGCAAAAAATCTTCATTTCATTCATGTCAACTAGCATACGTCACTGCTGGCTTATTCACTGTTTTGGTCTTTATAATCAACCTATTAAAATAAACAAAATATGTTATCTACCTACTGTATGATATCCACCAGTAGGCACCGAATGACATTTGTTGCAAAGAATCTTCATTTCATTCATATCAACTAGCATACGTCATTGCTGGCTTATTCACTGTTTTGGTCTTTATAATCAACCTATTAAAATAAACAAAATATGTTATCTACCTACTGTATGATATCCACGAGTAGGCTTCGAGTGACATTTATTACACAGGATCTCAATTTTGCATATGTTAACCAGCATACGTCAAAGATAGTGAATAAGCCTGCAGCTAAACTATTCATGAAATCAATCGCTTTAAAAGAAGCCTTGTATTTTTCGTAACTTAAATAGCCAACGCCCCGAGGTATAATCTGCGTAGTTCCCGTTCCCGTGGGAATACAGAGATAACATATAGCCTATGATACTCACAAATATTGTGGCTTCTATTGGTAAAAAAATTTTCAAAATCGGTTCACTAGATCCAGATATTACCCCCTACAACCTCATAAACTTTACATCATAATATTACTAACAATGTAAAACGTTTTAACAGCTTCGGTTGACTTCATCCTCCTAAAGGCACTCAGTTATCGAATAACACAGTAGTTGCCCAGTGTGTTATTTAGTATCTGGTTTTATTTCAAACATTTGTTTTAAAAAAACATACTTAATTGTAATGATGGCCATTAGTAAAGTCAGTAAGTACATATGAGGCTTTTATTAATTAATAATATACAGGTATCATCGGAATTCCGAGACAAAACTAGTCAAGAATATTATTCCATTCCCGATATGTATATAAATAAACCCATTAAAATGATAAAGTATCAATAACTGTGCATTAATCGTTATTCTTATAATAATTTTTAAATTGCATTATGAATTCCTACTAGAATTTATAACAAAAATGAATTGGAAATAAATCGTTTTTCTTGCTAACACTCAAAAAAGTTTTATAAAAGTTTGTTGATTTACAGTATTTGTTTTTCATACTAATTATTATATCTACACTGAAACCTACCTTGAAAATTGTCCATATAATAAACAACCATTTATTAAATCTTTGACAAACTAACATATTAGATATACCTTTGCGAATGTGCCTTTTTTCCCAAAACCTTCTTTTGGAAACTAATATAAAATACATAATCATAGTTCAATCAATCAATCAATCTATTTATTTATTTGCAGTTTGCGTACGTATATATATACAGGTGGTCGGTAGATGTAGATGGTAAATGTATCTTGCCAATTTGGCATGCAAATTATTTACTAAGTATGTGTTATAAAATTAATTCAAATGACAATTTCATCATTTAAAATTTACATCTTTTTAATTTATCGATGCATGAAAACAAAGCCAATATGTTATGTATGCTAGTGCATATACTTGTAACTTTCAAAAGGTAAACTGAAATGACAAATCCGGGCGCACGAGAATCACGCACGGTCAATACCCCTGTTGATTGTGAAAACAAAATCATTAGTCGTATTAAAACAATTCGATTATCCGCGAGCACAAAGATCCGCCGGCAAACGCCCTTTGTTGCGTATGAAAGCATAAAACTCTCGCTCGTTAAAACCCATTGCGAGTTATGTAAAATCGTATTTTACGTTCCTATACGTCGGTGGAACGGTATGGTTGTTGTTTACCTATTTATGTCTTGTTTTTCGTTAATGCACACATGATGAGTATAACGTAACGACCGTTGAAGCTGAATGAGTGCGCTGGTCAACTCCAAACCTTCTATATGTATATAAATAAAAGAAAGTTGGGTTTGTTAGAACAACCGATTTGGCTGAAAATTGGCGGAGAGGTAGCTTAGAACCAGGAGAAGTACATAGGATACTTAGAGTAGGGGTAGAGTAGGGTAGGGTTGAGTAGGGTAGGTGTTGGGTGAGAGTATAGTAGGGTAGGAGTAGTGTAGGTGTAGAGTAGGTGTAGGGTAGTTGTAGGGTAGATAGTGTAGGTGTAGGGTAGGTGTAGGGAAGGGGTAGGGTAAGGTTTAGTAAGGGTATAGTAAGGTAGGTGTAGGGTGAGAGTATGGTAGGGTAGGTGTAGGGTCAGAGAATGGTAGGGTAGGTGTAGAGTAGGGGTAGAGTAGTGGTAGGGTAAGAGTAGGGTAGGAGTAGGATAGAGGTAGGGTAGGAGTAGGGTAGGGGTAGGGTAGGAGTAGGACGTAGGACAGAGGCAGGGTGTGGGTAGGGTAGGGACAGGGTAGGAGTAGGGTAGGGGTAGGATGGGAGTAGAATAGGATAGGGGTAGGGAAATAGTCAAAGCAAAGCTTGACCGGATCCGCTAGTTATGATTAAAAACAAGTGAGCTCCAAAACGAATAATTGAACAGAAGCAGGCGTTACATTGTAAAATCATAATTTACGTTCTAGTACGTTAAAGAAACCATATGCTCGTTGTTTACCTATTTGTAAGTTAATTCAGACACGACGAATAGGACGTATCTAAGTACCTAACATCAACGAATGTTCGGATTGCATTGAGTAACGTAACTCCTAGTCAAGGAACCATAACAAGGGTCTGTGAACCAAAATTTAAAAGGCAATATTACTCTTGAACCTATATTAAAATCAAACATAAGTTTCATTGTAACAGATATATATATGTTTACTTATTTGTATGAAATTGTTGACGGTCATGATGACGCATGGATATAACATCCGTTGAACGTTAAGAGTGGCCAAATCTAATTCATGAGTTAACTAAGTATAATAATTGAGCTATATCATAATAGATCAGTACTTTTTACTCAATTTAAAAAAGCAATTATGATTTTTTAATATTGTTCATTTATTTGTTGTAGGCTCTTTTAGAGCCCAAAATGTGGGGGGACGGAACGACTTCGGTCTCGGACAAAAAGAAATATTGACTAATGCGGGTCAAAGCGCACCATTTTCTTCTCTATTGAAAACCACGTGTATCTAGCATAGAAACTTATAACTTAAACTCAGAAGATTTACATTTTTAATTTATTTATGCACATACCTACTACCTGCAAGGTCATGAAAGAACTTATAAGCCCGCGACTTACTTCACAACAAAATCTGGTAAGTTAATTAAAACTTACGAGGATATCCCCTAATTTGTCCAGAAAAAAAATAAACTAGGTACTAATTTAACAAAAATGTTTTAATGTATTTTATTAGGGGGCATTATAGATAAATAAAGAAAATATTTAATTGTCATACAAAACTTTTTTCGCGAAAATAAGTAGATTGTATTCTTCCCACCAACAAATTAAATTGAGTAATTTAGGAGTAAAAATGTAAAAGACAGACAGACAAACACCAACTTTAGGAGTAAATAAATTTAAAAGTAACAGTAACTCAGGGGTAAAAATATAAAAGACAGACAAACAATTACTTCAGGAGTAAATTAGGAGTAAATAAATTCAGAAGTAAAACTGTAAAAGACGGACAGACAATTACTTTCGCACTTATAACATTAATGTAGACAGTAAATAGTTACTAAATCGTGTTGTAACTTCGCGCTGGTTGTTTGCCTTTTACGTCATATTTTAATGTTGGTATTGTGTGGTGACACGTGATATAATACATTCGGACGGCGCTACCTACCACAGTCGTTACATTGTACCACATCAATTACTTGACAACAATTGGAGATGAAAAACAACATCCAACACGTAAACGCTATTTTATTAGCATAACAAGTAGACGCCGCGCGGTTTCAGCCGCGTGGTTCCCATTCCCGTAAAAACATAATATATATAAGGGGATAAAATAGCCTATAGCCTTCCTCGATAAATGGGCTATCTAATACTGAAAGAATTTTTCAAATCGGACCAGTAGTTCCTGAGATTAGCGCGTTCAATCAAACAAACAAACTCTTCAGCTTTATAATATTAGTAAAGAAGTAAAGATTTATTAGCATAACTAGTAGATGCCGCGCGGTTTCACCCGCGTGGTTCCCGTTCCCGTAAGAACACGGGGATAAAATATAGCCTATAGCCTTCCTCGATAAATGGGCTATCTAACACTGAAAGAATTTTTCAAATCGGACCAGTAGTTCCTGAGATTAGCGCGTTCAATCAAACAAACAAACAAACTCTTCAGCTTTATAATATTAGTAAAGATAAGAAAATATTTTTCTCGTGAAAAGAAAAAGACATCGACAAATAGCAGCGGCATTGAAAATATTGCTCTCTCCTTCGTCCCATCGCAATTAAAAAGAGAGCGATATTTTCAATTCCGCCGCTATTGGTCGACTATAATAATATTTACATTCGGACCGTGCTACCTGCCACAGTCGTAATATTATATCACATCAATTACATAGCTTGAACAATTAAAGATGAAAAGCGAAATCCAACACGTAAACAGTAGCTAAGTAAGTTTATCTCGTGAAGACAAATAGAGGCTTCTATCAGTACAACAAGAGCTCAGTGGGTCAAAGATGCGCGCCACGAGATATCTCTTGAAAAAGATATTGTCGACCAATACCTGTGGTATTAAAATATTGGTCGACTATATGTCGTTGACGCATGCCAGGTCTACAAAAGTGCTTTTATATGGGGTTATATACAGAGTTGATCTCTACCGAATTTTAAGAAAATTATCGAGATCGATGACTTAGCATGCTTTCCTACGGGTATAATCACCACCGAACCGTCAACTCTTGGCTGAACATTTATTGAATATAGTAAAGTTTAAAATTTTTTGCCCGACCTAGGACTCGAACCCTTTAAAACAAAGTTATATGACTAACTCGGACCAAATAACTATGGACAAGTATCGCACCCAAATTCACCAACAAAATTGTCTGTCGTTGTTTGAGGGGGACTAGGTACATCGAGGTAAATATTTAACACCAATATATTACACTACACACAACTATAAACTTGATTCGCAATATACAAACGTGTATTTTTTACACAGACTAAAAACACATCGCTTAGACTCGTTAAACAGAATATTCGATTACTAGATGGATGTTTTACTGATCCGGCTGCAGAATCGATTCATTTTAGATATTGTTTTTATTATAAATTTGATATTATTTAGTTAGAAATACTTACAAATGACGTATCTTCATCTTATAGTAAACTTGAAGTAGATGGCGGTTTTTATGACATTTACACGGAAAAAAAATACAAGAATGAAAAGCGGTTTAGATCGTTGATCTTATACTTTGACAGAGGTGTAAGTAAAAGTCTAGCGAGGCAGGTCCCACTATGATCCGTCTGAGATGACTGACGACTAGAAAATACCAACATGGCAGTTTCTTCATTAGTTTATTTCATAATATAATTAGATATAACGAGCCTACTTGTATTTGTTCATCCGGAAATGACATATGTATTCGACATTCGTGTTATGTTCAGCATGCATGATCTTCTGGATCGTAACAAATAAAGCATCGGAAAAACTTGACGTTTTCACTTCTTATAGTCTTCTGGTTTTCTTATAACTGTTGTAACTGAGCACGCAAACTTCAACGCACCAATGACTCATAGGGCATACAAAACCAAACAGTCTGTGATGGAAGGATAGCCTGCGACCGCCAGACATAACTCGGGATAAGTTCCTGAAGCTGCAAGTTTGTCAGCTCTCCTACCATAGTACTTAATTATCTCCGATAGCCAATAGCCAATGACAAGCTTTCAATACATTAATTTTCATGAGATATTCGGTTAAATAAAGTCAATACAGTGAATCAATCAATCAAACATTTTAGCGGATGGATGCCCACTGCAGGACATGTGCCTTTTGTAGGGACTTCCACACATCACAATCCTGAGCCGCCTGCATCCAGCGAATCCCTGCGATTCGCTTGATGCCGTCAGTCCACCTGGTGGGGGGTCAACCAACACTGCGCTTTCTAATGCGGGGTGGCCATTCCAGCACCTTGTGACCCCAACGTCCACCGGCTGTTCGAGCTGTGTCCTGCCCATTGCCACTTCAGCTTCGCGACTCGGCCTATATTGACCAACCGCCTATTGTGACGTAATTACGAAACAACGAAGTTTGGTTTTCATATGAAATTCTAAGTAAGAAAGTCGGATATAATGACTTCACTTACAGTGACAAGTCGCTCATTATGACCCATTTCTATGATAGGAGAACAACATGACAAACTTTCAGTCTTCATATAATGAGGCATGTCTGGCTATTACAGGCTCTTAATCCATCAAAAGAAATAGCAAAAATTAAGTATTTCTAAAGGATTAAAAAGTTATCCATCCAAACTTAATCAGTCTGATGTGCTATATCCGTAACACGTTATGAAGACTGCTATGAGCAACTGCAAAGTCTCTTGTCTCTTTTCAGTTAAATCTGTCTTAGGAACCGGTAGTAGAGTCACTACAAATAGACAAACTTGACATTACATTCACTTGTAAGCTAAAAATTTCGTGTGAGCTTCGTGTGTTTCGTGTTGAATTAGTTATTAATATTAACATTCGAGAGTAACCAATACTAATGATAATATTAAAAAAAAAATTTAAATAGACGTAACAAAACTTATTTTTCTTGAAGATAAAATATTTATTATTATAAGTACAAGTAGCTTTCAATTTGATAACACGATTTAATTATAAGTAGTCGTATATAACGATATTCCGTTGTTGACAATTTAAAACTGTTTAGCCATGTAGATAGAGTTGAGAGAGTAGTCAATCGATATCAGATTCGATATCTTTTTATGATGTACCTACACAATCTCACTGTTACGTGTAGGTAATAGCTAGAACTCGATACAGTACTTCAATTGTTTTTTCGTCTACTTTAGACACAACGTTTACCTAAACTCGAATCACACGTCAAAACGGCCCTTATACGCTGACGCAGGTATAGCAATAATTCGCAGTACAAACGGTAGAATTCATCAGAAAACACCAGCAGACACATTACGATCATTTTCATTACTTTCGATCGTGATCACAAAAGCGTAATGATGAAAAAAAAACAAATAATTTGAAAGTATAATTAACTTACGGTCGAGTGTTTTATGATAATAAGAAGCAGTTTTGCTACCTCTGCAAGGCCCCGTGCGTGACGTCATGCGTCCGCGTCCGAGATTACGATCGCGACGATTTACATTATTGTCATATTGATTTACTGCGAACGTGCATGGGAGTATGAGAACTGACACTATTTTAAGTATAAGTATAGGAAATTGGCCACACACAATGTTGAACGTGTCGAGGCATCTTTGAGGAAGTATTTAAGAATATATTTTAATGTTAAAAAAAATATAATTCCAAAAAAACAATAATCTTCGAAATTATAAACGCAATTTTGTAGTACAAGTAAAACGATGGTTTTCAAGAAAGGAGATCATTCACGCTCCATACATTTTTGGGCTCTTTTTGAAAGTGCCGGCCAACAAAAAAAAATGGCACGACTCGTTAGAATTAGCTATTTGGAGCAATAGTTAATATGGCATAAAAGTTGTCAGGTGGCTCTGAACCAAGTTATACAGGTTCGACGATTCGTTATTTCCATACATTTTGTCAATTTTCAAAAGTGCCCGCTAAGAAAAAAACTGATACGAATCGTTAGAACTGCCCATTTGGAACAATAGTTAGTATGGCACAAATGTTGTAAGATTGCTCTGAATCAAGTTATACAGGTTCAATGACTCGTCACTTCTATACATATTTTTTGAGTTTTGTAAGTGACCACCTACAATATAAATAATATGTATCGTTGTAACTAGCATTTGCAGCAATAGTTACTATGGCATAAACATTTTAGTATAGCTCTGTGTCCAGTTATGCAGTTTCGATGATTCGTCAAATCCATATGTTTTATTGATTTTCAAAGTGCCGTTTTACAAAAATATGCACTTATCACTGCACTTATCGTCAAAACTGCCCATTTGGAGTAATATTTAGTATGTCACGAATGCTGTAGGTTTAGTCTGAACCAAGTTATAAAGGTTCGATATCTCGTCACTTATATGCATTTTATTGAGTTTTGTAAGTGCCCACCGACAATATTAATGATACGTATCGTTTTAACTGGTCATTTGTGGCAATAGTTAGTATAACACGAATGTTGTAGGGTTGCTCTAAACCAAGTTATACAGGTTAAATAACATGTCATCTCCATACATTTTATTAATTTTAAAAGGTGCCTGCCAATAAAATTCTTACAGGTATCATTTTAACTGATCATTTAGACATACTTTGTCAGTTAGTATGGCAGACACGTTGTATAAATGCTCTGATCTAAGTTATACAGGTGTGACTATTTGTAATATCCATACATTTTCTTGACTTTTAAGTGCCAACCATTAAAATGGTACGTATCATTAGAACTGGCTGTAATAGGAACGGGCAGTAATAGTTAGTATAGTACAACAACCGTTGTAGACCTGCTCTGAGCCATGTTATACAAGTTCAATGATTCTTAATTTCTATGTATTTTATCGATTTAAGCAATACAGTTAGTTGGTAGGTATGACAGAAACATTGTATGATTGCTCTGATCCAAGTTATTTGCGTTCTATGATTCGTCACTTATGATTTTGTTGATATCTGAATGTAATGGAGAACAATAAATAGGTAATAATGATGAATACTTAACTAATAATATGAAATAAATGTCATCATGGTGTAAGAGCTGTGTCATCATTATTTGTTATGTTCTTTCTTCTGGACCGTTTCTGCACTTGGCCATGTGATTCGCCGTTGTGCGTGTATTTGTTATGTTATTCAAGCTTGTAAACCGAAATTACCATTACTTGAAGAACTTAATAAAACGTTTTTATTTCTCTCAATGCACAATAACACAATTTTTAGTTACATTTGCACCATAATGTTGAATTTGTGCAAATGCTTAGAATCATTATTTCTATATTTTATATTATTGCTTTTATGTTTTCCAACTTTTTTGGAAATCAATGAATGAAAGTTATATAACTTGTTTCAGTACTAGATTTTTTTTGAAGCGTGTGCAACGTGTTACTAACTATTGCTACTAATGACTAGTTTTAACGTTAGGTACCATATTTTAGGTGAACGGTACTTTAAAAAATCAGTAAAATATATGGATGTGACAAATCATCTAAACAGTATAACTTGATTCGGATCTATACTACAACGTTTATGCCTTAGTAACTATTACTGAAAATGGCTAGTTATAACGATAAATAGCATTTACTTTGTAAATTACAAAACTCCATCAAATACATTGAAGTGACGAGACATGGAACCTGTATAACTTGGTTCAGAACAATCTTGCAACATTTGTGCCATACTAACTATTACTCCAAATGGGCAGTTTTAACCATAAGTACCATATTTTTGTTAAACGGTACTTTAAAAAAACAATAAAATAAATGGATTGGACGAATCATCGAAACTGTATAACTCGACACAAAGCTATACTACAATGTTTATGCCATAGTAACTATTGCTGCAAATGGCTAGTTATAACGATACGTATGATTTATTTTGTTTGCGGGCACTTACAAAACTCAGTAAAATGTATAGAAGTGACGAGTCATCGAACCTGTATAACTTGGTTCAGTGCAGTTCTACAACATTTGAGCCGTAGTAACTATTGCTCCAAATGGACAGTTCTAACGATATGTACCAGGTTTTTTTCCTGGCGGGCACTTTTGAAAATTGACAAAATGTATGGAAATAGCGAATCGTCGAACCTGTATAACTTGGTTCACAGCCCTCCCACAACTTTCATGCCATATTAACTATTACTGCAAATGACTAGTTCTAACGATTCGTGCTATTTTTTTTCGTTGGCCGGCACTTTCAAAAAGAGCCCAAAATGAATGATCTCCTTTTCACCTATTTGATGGAAACCTATTTATGTACCTACATATTATGTAAATACTTATCAATTACAAACTATTAAGTTATACGAAAAATCTTAATTTACCCGAGTACGAATAGTTAGTGGTCAGTCGTAATTTATTAATGTGTACATCTTTAAAACACAATATCAGGAAGTGCAAACTGGCAATGTAATTAATATATTACAGATTAGGGGCTATTCAGACGTCGCCTTTTTTACGCGCAGAACAATGACAGTTACATATTTTGTTAATATAAAACCTATACATTTTTATTACCTACTACGTACAACGACCAGCAGTTTTTCTGCTTGAGGCTTGATTTTTGTATGGTACCTGCATCATACGGATCAAATCATAGACCGACCTTAGTAGAACGCATGGACAACGGACGTGTATTTAAACATGGATACCGCAGTATCCGAACTTATCTTTCTTAGCTCACCTACCTCATCGGTTCCAATGTCCCTCTAAGCCAAGGTCCAAGTTTTACGGGAGAGATCTCTTCATTCCTTTTTCCATGCATAGACGCTGGCAAAACTTCTTCGCCCAATAACGCCCCGGTGACGCTGCTGCGATTCCAAGTGGCTTACAGAAAATATATAGTCAGACAAAACATAATATTTGTGTCGAAACTATGCCTATTCTATCTTGCTTTGCACTTATCACAGTTGCATAGGACATGGACACCAGAAGAGTATTTATTACACCTCTATCCCATAATAATAATTGCCATCACCGGTCGTAATCCGCGCGTATAAAACACGCCGTGTATAAAGACCCTTAATGCATATTTGTCGCAAAAAACATACCTTCGATAAGTGAGCAGTGCAAGAGAAGGACAGACGATGAGTGTTGCGACCTCGCGACTCATCTGCCAGACTTAATCGGGTCGAGCGTTCAAAGTCATATTATCAGCAAGTATTGCCGCCGGGCCACTAACTGCATTGCTTGGATAAAAAATCGCTGTCACAAGGTACCTATACTATTATTTTTTCATTTTTAGTCGATTATTTTATTACTATATATTTTATTCTGGACAAATGGTCCTCCTTATCCTATGTAGTTTTTTGCAAACAATGATTGGTCTTGTATCTACGTAGTTAAGGCGTATACAGTGTAACTAATCTCTTTTAACAAAATATCTAACAGGTTTGATGATCTTGTTTGTCGTGAATTTTTGTGTTTACCAAATTAGCATATCGTTGTTTGTAAACACATTTATAGTCATACATAGAACCTCCTTATTTTTGGAAGTCGGTTATAAATATACTTATTAAGATTTTAAAAATTGAGTCATTCTGTGTTGAAGGCATATTACCTACGTTCATGAAGAACACGGAGGAGGGCTGATATTATCGCGATATTTACTGTTAACGGACTTTATGCGAGTCGTCGGGTTTGACGCGCGTTTTATTTTGCGTCAAGGACAAAAGTATCATGGCCCGCGCCTTACGGACAGTGTTGAACAAAACAAACAGCTTCTTTTTTACCCAAATTTATCTCATTGTAATTGAATGTTATAGTGATAGAGATAGCAAAACAGACATAATCAGCGCAATAGATGATAATCTTGGTTGACTGTGAATAAAAAATCAATTATTATGACATTGATCATAGAGCAGATAATAAACCTTCTCTAGCCAACTAAAATGGACTGAGAGCCTGCGATATCCAGACATACCTTAAGAAGGCTAAAGGTTTGTCAGCCTATGGTCCTACTATAGGGAAGTACTGTAACCAATTATGGAGTTTGGACTGAGGTGGCTTTGGAAAGTAGTAGGTTTCGAGTATACTTTTTTAAATTTTCCTCATTACTTTCGACCTATATATTACAAATCATGTCCCCAATTGCCAATCACTTAACCACCTTCGAAAAACACACTTAAATATTATTTTTAAGACAAACCCTCTAGGCCTCTAGCAATGGGTTGCCCCGAAACTAAAAGGTCTGACTGGAGACATGATTTCTGTTACTATTACGTATAAAATATCAAAAAAATACGTTTTAAACTTGGAAGACTATACGTTTTATACTTTATCTTCATATGAACCCCTTAAAACCTGCTACTTTACCAAAAGCCACCAAGGCCAAAACATAATAGGCTAACGTACTTTCAAATTAAAAAAATATATATATTTCAATTAGGCTTAGTTTACCAGCACTTTTGAAACGTTAACCACTATCATGATTTAATAGTGTATAGTTATGAGGGTTTCAAAGCGCCTTGTTTCGAAAAGAGCCCAGAACAGACTCAGATAAAGTTTATATTTTTGGTTTATCACCATTTTACAACCTTATTTAGAGAGAGAGAGAGAGAGAGAGAGAGAGAGAGAGAGAGAGAGAGAGAGAGAGAGAGAGAATCGTATTGTGCAATTCAAAACCAATGTGTGTGTAACGTGTATTTTTTTAAATCTTTTACATGTTAGCCCTTGACTTGACTTGACTTGACTTTTGGTGGTAGGTTTCAACCTTCATAGAATGAGGAACATCTGGCTATAGCTGCCACTTGTTCTATAACGTATGAACTCGAACAATCTTCCGGATTTAGATAAAAATCAGAGACTCGATTTCAGTACCTACCGGCCGATGTAATGGCATTATATGTTGACATTTTATGTAATTATATAACAAGTTCACAGTGCCCCAGAGTAGGTAGGTAATGACACGTTTTATGAATAGCCAAAAATATCATTTCCTGTTAAGATGTATCCGCTTTAAATATCAACATGGGCTTTTAAAACACCTCGAACAGTAAAATGTTATCATCTCGTACGAGTCAGGTTAAACTGGTATTGGACTTTTAGAGTAATACCAAATCATAATAAAAATTATATAATCAAAGAAGTTCTACGTAAGATACGAGATATTTTTTACACTTACAACAATCACAAGATAAACTAATTGAAATGTCATAGGTCTCACATGTTCGTAATTGACACTTCCATGATATGCGGGCGACGAGGGGACAGACTGCGCGGGTGTGAAATCGTGCGTACGGGGAAGTGAGGTGCATCAGTCGTCGGTTTTTCATTCATCGCTACACGCCCCCCGGCCCGCGCGGGCCATTGGGAGTGTTACGAACGAAGTTGCCAAGCTATAGTTAATGTATTGTTACATATCAGACGTCTCGCGGTTTTACCCGGGTAGTTCACATTCCCGTAGGAATACGAAGATAAAATATAGCCACTCACAAATAATATGATTATCTATTGGTAAAAGAATTTTCAAAATCTGTCGATTAGATACAGAGATTACCTCGTACAACTTCACATATACTTTACCTCTTGATAATATTAGTTAAGTATAGATACAGATTGATTATTGTTTTTAAATTGAGTGTTAACTCAGATAATACAATAGTAAAAGCTAATTATTGCATTCGCTTAGTTTCAAAGTGGTGAGCATTGAAGTCAAAAATCTAGACAACGATAAACACCATTAAGTTTTTTTTTTAAACTAAGCGATGTAACGTTGAGGTATGAACTAATTTTTTATAACGAAAGCTAGTGCTAATAACTTGAACGTACCCATAGAGAAGGTGGTGGGAAAAGGAAACCTCAAAGCTCTATTTTAAGTGAGACCGCTCTCGTAGGAAAACTGATAATAATATAGACATTACTCAACCCTTGAATCGTCATGAAGAATTCGTTCACAGAAAACAGTCATCGTGCATCGGAATAGGATAATTGTATTGTTGACATGCCTATTACGGTCACGTTGAATCATGGCGGCTACAACCGGAAGTTACGTTGCACCTAACCCTATCATCGTTCTTGAATAAAACAAGTTTGCGCATTAGTAATGTGCCACATCCAAGCTTTTTTATATTATATAGGACCGCGCTTGGCTACAATCATGCTTGACAGATGATGCAGCCTATGGTGGTACGCGCTTGCCTAGAAGATGCCTATTCACTCTGCCCACTCTTGACTTGAATACCTATGTGTAGGAGGTAGGAAAACCGGAAGTTGGAAGGGAATTCCATAACTTCGCAGTGCGGATCAGGAACGAATAGTTAATTTAATTAAATTAAGTTAAAAAAAGCTTGTCGTGGCTGTTCGCTCCGTCTAAATCTTTTGTAGGGTAATCCTTCATGGATTATTTTGGGATAGACTTGAAGAATGACCTGAATGAAGATGGGGAGTGTTGACTAATTTTAAAAGATGTCTTTAACCCTACATACATCGATTACAAGTCCGGGACTTCGCTCAAGGTCATTCTATGCCACTCGAGGGTATATTGGAAACATTCTTAGTGGGAATTGTTAGACCTGATAGGTTCTCATTCAATAAACGTTTTGTTTTTTTTCTGATTGTGTAAGTGCCGTAGGCTCCTTATGGGACCTCAGCGGCGTCACCGGGGGGTTTGGACGAGAGCAGAAACATCGCCTGATGTGGCCCGAAGGCAGAAGCAGGGCCGAACGACTCTCTAAGAGAGTATCCTCTGAGACTCGGACCTCGGCTTAGAGGGCCGTTTAGGGCAATAAACGTGTTTTACTCTTAAAATCCGCTTTCGATGTTTACCCGTTTTTCCAACAAACGCAAACGACAAAATGTTCATATCGCACCGTGTCCCATCTACTTTCATATAATTTTGAATATTTGCACAGTAGAACTACTGATCCCTACATACAAATATTTTGCCCAAGCATCTTAATTATGTAAGCAATTAAAACGGTGTATCTAACCACCTATTAACAGTCTTCGTAAGCTGTTACAGTATTGACTGCTGTTTCATTTAAATGTGACACGCAATGAATAAACATTATAATTAAACACTGCGTTTTGACATTATCAATCATCGTTAACAAATTTTAAGCGTTTACCTTTGTCCATAAGCAAGCTGCCGAGTTTAAATTAGTTATATCTAATTAATTTATTCTTTTTGTTTGACGTCAATGCTAATAGCAAAAAATGAGCTACTCGAAAAATTAAATTGTACAATATTTAACGTTATGTAGGTACGTTTATAACATTAATTAAATAAAGTACCATAATATAATTACATATTCGTAGTTCTCTATCAGTAAGATTATCTTGTTGAGATTTTGTATCTATACCTTAGCATCAAGAAATCTATGAAATTCCGAAAATTCAACGCATTCTCAAAGCTTAAGTGACAATGTGCGGGTCTCATAGTTCAAGCCAATGGACCTTGTTCCAAGGTGGATCCATCAAACTGGTGTCTGGAATCCACTGGATGTAGAGGCTTAAATTTTTGATTTTTGGAAAACTGAATCTCCAGTATTGGACTTCTATCGGCTGATGATCATTATGAAGATTTTATTACAAGGCGTGACCTACTTAAAATAAATGCTGAGCTAATACAATATTAGGAGACTGTGTTTTGTTGCTTTTTTGTGGACATTTGTACAACTATACTACACATAATATGAATATAACATGGATTACCTAATAAATAAATCTATATATAAAGCAGAAGAGTTTGTTTGATTGAACGCGCTAATCTCAGGAACTACTGGTTCAATTTGAAAAATTCTTTCAGTGTTTGATAGCCCATTTATCGAGGAAGGTTATAGGCTATATATTATCCCTGTATTCCTACGGGAACGGGATCCACGGGGGTAAAACCGCGCGGCGTCATCTAGTTTTTTAATATGTGACAACTTTACTAACAGACATAATACATGATTCGTTTAAATTGTTACAAGCGGGTCAAAACCATAATATTTTGAGAACACCTTACAAAAGACTTCAAGAAGACATATGTCCAGCAGTGGCATCTGCTAAAATGATATTAACTATTGGGTGTTACGAATTACATTTTGTTTGCAAGCAAACTATAAACGTTTAATAACTTCAAGTCGAAGTACTCAGAACTTTACTAGATTAGGTACTAGTACCTAAGGAGAATGTCAATCGATCAGTAAACATTGCGACAGAGCTAGACATATTAAAATGTATATGTACAAGGTAATATAATTATAGAACATTTGTAATGGACTTAACGGGCGAACAGGCTTAGGTATGACGCCGAGCGTCGACTTGCCTACTTGCAAATTAGGCATATGTTGCACAAAATTTGTGTCTTAACCGATACGGCATTCCATGCGTCGTATGTCAACGCTTCTAGCCTGTATTGAGGACAGGCCCGACCTAGGAAAGGTAAATGCCTCAATGCTAGTTGTTACGAGCGGGCGGAGAGGTCGACCGCTCTAACGCCACGCGGCCGCTGAGCGTACGCACTATTTGCCAATACTTAGTGGCGTGCACAACGTTTTTAACTAGGGTAGTTACATACGTACAAATTATACAAAACGAGAAATTGCTTCTCCAGGTTCATGATGAATGATGATTCTAAGATTACCTATAAGAAGCAGATGGTTTCAAAATAAAATACTGAATATAACAAGGGAATCGACTGACCATGAAAATTCAGTTAATTTTCTATACTCGTTTAATATCTCAGCTATCGAATCTCAAATCAATCTCAAAAATTTACTACATGTGGGCAAAGTTGCGGTTCTTTAATAAGTATTTAAATCGCTGCAAGGTGACATTAATTTACTAGAATAACTTAAAATAAAAATTACCAAGATTAATATAATTATCAAAACAAAATTTAAGTAGTACGTAATTTAAACAAAAATTTGTTTAAATAAAACTCATAACAAAAACGAAATTATTGAAATAATAAAATACCTAATTGTATAGACGGTAAGTTAAATATGTTTTGTCCCTCCTCTAATCTCTAAATGCAATCTATGTATCTAATTACATATGAGGAAAAATATAATATGAGAATCAAAAATTAAATAACTACATAACAATTGCAAGGTTTAATATTAACTTATTACCTTCCTACTTCATTAACAAATACTTATGTCGGTAAATTTTGGTATTTTTTTTGTTCTTACAAGTTAGCCCTTGACTACAATCTCATGTGATGGTAAGTGATGATGCAATCTAAGATGGAAGCGGGCTAACTTAAAAATAAATAAAGAATACAATAAGAATCTAACCAAGGTATGTTTTCTTTCTAGCTTAATTAAATTTAGGTATCTAAAATCGCATGGATCGCACTCAGCAGTTCATGGAGCATAAAGATAAAAAATAATAAAAATTTAGGATTATATTATTTCAACGATTTCAAAAAGAAAGTTACATATTCACATTTAAATTCGTAATTTTTTTAAACAGTTCTGATTTGACTGAAATGAGGGTTTCATTATTCGAGCGCGTAGACATTTTTTCAGTGTATAATTTGAAAATAAAAATTACCTGTACTTTTTTACTTATTATTTTTTACCTGACCAAAAATATAAAAAAATCATGCTTAGTTTTCTAGTAAAATAAATTAGTTTAATTTAATTAATTAAGTTTAATTTTCCACAACATGAGGGTTTGATGGCGAGAAAATTATTTCACAGCCTCATCAGAAAATATAATTTTCTGAAAAATTTAATCATTTTAAAATAAGTGCCTACCTATAAATTAAGTAATATTATTCAAGACATTCGCTTTCTACCATCCAATTCAGTAAATATACATTATGTACACAGCTGTAAGCAGAAAACATTGACATTCAAAGAAACGTTGCGTTGATTAGGATGTTTTCATCATCATCATTATCAACCCATATACGGCTCACTGCTGAGCTCGAGTCTCCTCTCAGAATGAGAGGGGTTAGGTCAATAGTCCACCACGCTGGCCCAATACGGATTGGCAGACTTGGCAGATATCCACTGGGCTATCACGGCTCTTGGATGTAGGATGCTTTAGGTTTACGATAATCCGATAAGATTCTAGAACGATTCAATCATCCTCAGAGTGTGAACATTGACTCGAGCGCATACAATATGTCCTCGGGAACACGTGACTTAGCGCTCGATTATAACAACAATAACAACGGTTAATACATATGAGTACGGCTATAGAGTTATTGCGCGTAGAAGTGCAAGTGCTCAAAAAGTGATCAATCCATCTATTGGCACGAATGTGTTTCTAGCGATTGTCTGTAATATTTTGTGCAACATAAATTTCCCACTTAAACAATAACGATAAAGGTCATAAAATGTAAAAGAGCTCGTGTAATTGCAAATAAAAATAAGTACACAGTACACACAGTATTTATAAGATTGCACTGATTGCGTTTCTATGTATGACAGCTCTATGCGTTAGGCACTGTGTGTTATGTACATTTTACTGTGGTACAGAGATGATTATTTAAATAAAACAAATACCTATTTGTATTGAGACCTACCGGTGTATGACATACAATGTTTTTTTTATTACACAATACAATGACTCTCCGTAACAATCTTGACCTGAATGTTGAAAAACTTTTTTGAACCATCTATCCCAATAATATTGGAATCCGTATGTTTTGATTTTCGAATGCGTTATCAGACAAAATCTGAAATGATTTAATTCTTTTTTCTCGTTTTTGTTATCTTTTATTAATTTTGAAGGTTTATTTATCGTTCACCTCACCTCACCTCATACTGGAAAGCTACATCACATGGCGGTACGTTTGTGCCAGTATAGTAGTAACCAGCGAAGGCCGAAACAAGACCAGATAGAAGCATAAAGTCCTAAATTGAACCGAGCTTGGACTTTAACCCAGAAACAGCACCAAGGTTGTCTGTCATTTACCTACTACATAATATTATTTACCGATTTATTTTATTTGACTCTCATTATGGGTTTCCTTACGTAAGGAATACAAAACTTCAGGCAATGTTACAGTGCCAAGAGGCAAAAAAAAAAGTTCAAAGTACCTAATTCCTGTTGGTCCAATAATGTCGCCACTCCCCGAAACTACTACTCACACATTTTACTCTCATCAAGACCTAAAGGGTGTCAAACAACTCTTCTCTGTCTTGTGTGCCTTACGTTGCAATACAACTCATAGGTTGTAAGGGCAGAGAACCAGGCAGCTTTACCTAACCAGGCAAAATAACGTTCCAGATTGCGGAATGGATACTTTTCCTGCCCGCGAATAGACAAAAAATCGTTTAAAGTAATTTAATTGTAGTTACTGTTAATGTTGCTACATCCAGAAACTATTACTCAAATTTTTTTTGAGTTTTTTTGAATTCATTTGGCTCTCGACGACTCATCATTCACCGATACCTGATTTATATTATTTGACTGTCATCATGGGATGTCCTAACGTAGGACAGAGAACCAGGCAACGTTACTATGGCGAAACAGGCAAAAAAAACGTTTAAGGTAAGCAGTGCAATGGATACTTTTCATTCCTGTATGTCTATTAACGCTAATCATCGATACTACCCGATTTATATAATTTGGCTATCATCAGGGGATGTCCTAACGTAGGGCCGAGAACCAGGCAACGTTACTATACGAAACAGGCAAAAACACGTACAACGCAGTGCAATGGATACTTTTCATTCCTCTATGACTATTAGCGCTCCTGATTTATATAACATGACTGTCATCATGGGATTCAGGTAGGGCAGAGAACCAGGCAACGTTACTATGGCGAAACAGGCAAAAACACGTTCAAGGAAGTGTAATGGATACTTTTCATTCCTGTATGACTAATAACGCTCCCGATTTATATGATATGATTGTTATCATGGGATGTCATTATGGGATTCACGTAGGACAGAGAACCAGGCAACGTTACTATGGCGAAACAGGCAAAAAAAAAAACGTTCAAGGTAAGTAGTGCAATGGATGCGACTGCGGTCGTATATGGCAAGGTCGGCGGGTGCGCAGCGCACGCGACAGCGCCGCAATCACTTTCACTACGCGTCTTACCAAATGCACGGATACAAACGGCCTGGAATGGGCTCCGCGGTGTAAAAACTAAACTCGTCTTAGCTCGTGCTACGGTTTTGCATAACGTAACACTTGATTACCATATCGCCATTCAGCGTATGTATATTATCTACAGTCAAGTATATCTAGTTATATCACGTACTAACAGCACCGCAGTCTCACCTACGTAATTCCCGTCACCGTGGAAATACGGGGACAAATTATAGACTTTGTTATTAAATGATATTGTAGCTTTCCATTGGCGAAAGAATTATTCAAATCCGTTCAGTAGTTTCAAGACAAATGATAGAAGCTGTGGTGTGAATTAATAGATATAGAGAGAACCGCTGTTGCCGAAACCGGCAATATGTGACGATTATGTATTATGTTTCAACTGCCTTTAGTTTAATAGATAGCCTAAGTTGAGTGCTGAATCGCACTACAAAATAGCTTATCTTTCTTTCAAGAATTCCGCAATAATTGTTTCACCCCGAAGTTGGGTAGTTCCACCCTCGTGCTTCATCAGAAAGTTATGGTGTCGGTCTTTATCAATAATATCTGATAGTGTGAATTTACAAGAATAAACAATCACACACTAAGTTTGCCATCTCGCATTGGATGAGATTGGGTTTAAAAGCTTTATCCCCTCTCATTTATAGAAGGAAGCCCATACAGTGTGCCATTAAACTAAGTTGATAATTATAATTCATACGTCAAACACATACGGTTTTTACCACGAATCGTTAACTTGAGCACTTTATCTTTATTCTGTGGTTTTTACCAATAGACTAAAGATTTTAATGGTTGACGTACCTACATACTCGTACGTCAACGTTATCATTCCTGAGATTAGCCCATAGCGACCAAGTGCGGAAAAGGAACAGGAAAAACGGATAATCTTACAAAACTTTAAACTAGTATACCTAATTTGTAATAATTTTGGTTAAATTTTATTGGATTTATTCAATTTGGCATTTAGACATGTTTTAATTACCATCGATTTCTTTTTAATTTTTGCATTCGTGGTAATATAATGGCGATATTGATATTACACTTGAATTGAAATAACAATATATAAGAATAAATAAAATACCTCACTTGTAAGTTACCTATCTACAATCTAATAAAATTGTGTTTTTGATGGTGTTTTTAATTTAATCTTAAGTCGTAAATGTTTTTAGTATTGATATAAATGAATACGATCTTCTGCGAGTTAGTGATCTTTGCCAAATTAATATAAAATAATAGATTTCCTTTTAAATTTTATGAATTGTTAACTTGCATCAATTATCTACTAAATATACCTACTTTTTATATTTAAACATCTATTTATAGTTCAAGGACGTATTAGTAACACAGTAGGTATAGTAGATACATATCGATAGCTGTTCACAAACCAGTCACGTTTACTTAAAACATTTTGTTTCTGCCAGTTAAGCGAACCGGTCTATATTTCAAGTTTTATTAAATTACCTACTAAATTCGTTAGATTTTGAGAAATTAGTTCTATTAAAAATCTACACACCTGGCTTGCAATTTTTTTTACCAATAAAATGACTACGACTAATAAATTTTCGGAACTTACATTATTAGCAAAGAGTTCAAAGAGACCACGTACGATATGTAACATAGACATAGACATTGAGGAGTCACCTAGATACAAGACATACGAGGTATTTTCAACTGGCTTCTATACTAATTGAATATATGTTGATAATAATAGGTTGTTATCTTAAAATTAAAGTAACGAGGGTTCCAAACACGCCTTAGCCCGAGAAGAGCCCACAACAAACTCGGCCAGGATTTATTTTTTTAAACGACTTAAAAAAGGAGGTTTTCGATTCGACGCGTATATTTTTTTTTTCATGTTTGTTACCGCATTTCAGGTTCAGTATATTGGGTTAAAATGAAAATAACGAAATTTCGCGTACTGTGGCGTAATTTTAACACAAAATTACTAAACCGATTTCTATGAAAATTAAATGCTACACACTAAAAACCGAAAATTAAAACTCTTTTTAACTTAACCGACTAAAAAAGCGGAAAATAACATCGTATGTGCTACCTTCTGATCACTTTGAAAGCAGTGCCAACACAGTGATGCATTAACTAAAGCCTATTAACCCATTATATATGCTTGACTAGTTCTAGACAAGAGTTAGCAATCAAGCCACATCCAGTAAGTGTTATGCACAATAATATCGTACTATGCTTCCTCACAGTGCGCTAAATTCATTTCAGTGCGAACTGTATTGTGCTTTCGTAACTTGGCTAAGCTCATGTAACAGTGTTACAAAGCACAAACATACGATACCCCGCACCCAGCCTTTCTTAAATAAGACTTCCACTTACTACATAAAGAACTTACTTCGTAATACCTACCTGCCTGACTGTTTGAACATTCTGAAAACATTGAATTAAAAATATATATTTCTCCGGGATATCTCTCTAATATATGTATACAAGCGGACCCGGTCAAGCTTCGGTTTGACTTAAATGCACTTCTTCCCTATCCCTACCCTACCCTACCCCTAGGGTTTAGGGGTTTGAAAAATAGATGTTGGCCGATTCTCAGACCCGTTGAATATGCATATAAAATTTCATAAGAATCGGTCAAGCCGTATCGGAGGAGTATGAGAACAAACATTGTGTCACGAAAATTTTATAATGTACTAGATGACGCCGCGCGATTTCACCCGCGTGGTTTCCGTTCCCGTAGGAATACGGGGATAAAATACCTTCGATAAATGGATTATCAAACACTGAAAGAATTTTTCAAATCGGACCAGTAGTTCCTAAGATTTGCGTTCAACCAAACAAACAAACTCTTCAGCTTTATAATATTAGTAAGGTAGTAAGAAAAAAAATTGTCGTGTCGCGGGGTTTGTTACAAAACTCCTCTAAGAACCAACTCCTCCATACGCAGAGACCACAACAGTGGTTGGTCCACGCTGCATGAGCACTGAGATTGCAAACTTGTCGCTTACTTAGAATGAAGACTTCATTAAATCTGTAGAAACATGACGTCATCAGACAATATTAATCTTATTCGTATTCTTTTCACAAAATAACTTGCAAAGAAATCACAGAAATACGACGTTGTATTTTAATGTCGTTGAGGTCATTGGAGACATAACGCTGGTATGTTTTGCAAGTTGCAACGACAGCGATTACATCTGCGGTCGAAACTCGTGATAACAGGTGTACGTTAGCAAATAGGAGTCGGTTATGCAACCTACATACGTTAATTATATGCAACCTAATATAGTTTATGCGTTCACATCGTTCCTTATCGCTAACTTAGCTGAAGTGTTGATTTAGAGAAATTTTATAAAAGAAACGTTTTATTCTCGCTCCATTATCGATAGTTTTTTATTTGTTGTACTGGATGGATCGAGGATATCAAGCGGATTGCAGGCAGCCGCTGGATGCTGGCAGCTCGAGACCGTTGTATTTGGAAGTCCATGCATGAGACCTATATCCAGTAGACCTCCATGAGCTGATAATGATTATGAGCATGATTATGAGTTGTGACCTGTAAGTTGTTTGATGAGACAGTAACATCACGACGTTTAGACGAGCGCTGTTCTGCGCAGGTGTAAGTGCAGTAAGAGATAACAAGATCATTTCGACTCAATCTCTTCCTTTCTCTTGCCATAACCAAAGTAAGAGAGCCTCATCATTGCTTACCATCACGTGTGATTCACGAGTGAATTGCTGTTAAGGACATATTTACATCATTAAAAATAGTTATCGCTTTACTTTAGGGCACCTTGAGGTTATTGAGGGGGAAATGTCTGTTTAAGATTGTCCTGCAAGAATCGGAACTCAGCTTAGAGGGACGTCGAAACCAACGGTGATTGTTGACTAAGTGAGATCAGTCATGACGCCCCCTTGACCGTAGTTGGAATTTACGTCCTGGTGGTGACGTAAGAAATGAGGATACTTGTCATCGCCAGCAAATACGCTGAGCAGGTTGACTGTGTTGCTGTTGCTGTGTCATCGTCGGGGTTGAAAATGACATTCGTCGTTGTCTCGATGTGAAGCGTAGGGAAATGGGAAACAAAATTGTTAATGTCACATTTTGAGTTCTAGAGTTCAAGTCCTGTGTCAGACTAGCAATAAAAAACTTACTAAGCCTCACGCTATGCTGGTTGACTATGTTACTAAGAAGGCGTTCTCTGTGTGTACGACTGTGTCTCATCGACAAAGTCGAAAAGGACATTTCATTTCGGGCGTCACTTTCTGTGGGTAGGGTAAGGTAATAAAAATGTTTTGTTTGTTTGTTGTTCATTATATGCTTAAATATGATGAGGTCCCTTCAAATCATAGGTTAGACCAGCAATAAAAGAAATATTGAGCCTTTTTTGGGAAGTCGACAGTATTGGTAGTTGGTACGCCCATATACCTCGAAGTGCACGTTAAGCCATCCGTCGTATGCCTTATATCTCGGAATTTATGTAAATGTAGGAATAGAAAACGCAATTTTGCTTGTGTACTGCACCGCCGACCAGAATTCGGCCTGAAAGGTGTTAGTATATGTTTTTAATTTGGATTGCGTGTTAATGATTTTCCAACGTACCAGTGGGTAGTGAGCGTGAAAAAATCGCACAAATGGCGTGCATACATAAAATAAACCGATAACACACGTTAAGAACAACTTGTAAACGGTACACGCGCTCAAATGCATGTGATACGAGGAAGGTCGTTATTACAAGGTCATTTTCTAATAAGTATTACTTAACTCATTTAGTCAGTTATTAAATATAATTCAGTATTACGTTTTTTTGGGCGATTATATATGCATTCGAGCACGCTAACAATCAATATGAAACTTCATTTTGGTAAAACGCAAAAAGCAAGCGCTTATACAAAAAAATGATGGTAAGCGATGATGCAGCCTATGGTGGGACGCGCTCGCCTAGAAAGCGACTATTCACTCTGGATTTGAAGATACCCATATTACAGTGGTGGGGACAACGGAAGCTGGAAGAGAATCTTTGCAGTCCACATCTTTGCAGTGCGTATAACGATAGAGAAACTAAAACGTCCGAGGAATATCGCCGACGTAGCGGTACAGATCTCTGCGATGCCTAGCAGTCTTGTGGCGAAGATGGCACTAGATCGAACAGTTCCTGAGTGCACTCCCCAAAATATATCTTGTAGAACACCGATAGACAGGCAAACTTTCGGCGATGCTCTAAGCTTCACCTATACCTAATCATAAAAATTTACAAAAATAAAATACAGGTCTTAATTACTGATGATACGCATAAACCTAATCGTAATAAATAAACAGCTTCATAGAAATCCCAGTAACTCTTTGACGCCGGCCGCTTGTGTAAACGTAAAGGTACTTATGGTGACTCATTTAAACCCAAAAGATTCCAACTAAAACGAATGACTTCATTCTACGCGGCCAACGTTGTTCCTGACCAGGATCTTGTCATATATTTTTTAGCACCAATACAATGTAATACGAGGAAGTAATAGTACGGTGCTAGTGTAATGTTATTATTGTCGTTCACTTAATCAAATATCTAAGTAAATCTAAACGGACAAGACAAGAGTCGTGATGCATTTAAATACTATTGATAAACGTCTCATAAAAATACCTAATAATAATAAATCTTAAAGAGCCTTTTTCTAGCAGCAATTGAGATTTTCTTAATTGGTCCAGGTCTGGCTGATGGGAGGCTTCGGCCGTGGCTAGTTACAACCCTACCGGCAAAGACGTACGGCCAAGCGATTTAGCGTTCCGGTACGATTCCGTGTAGACCGTTTCCTAACAAGTTAGCCCGCTTCCATCTAAGACTACATCATCACTTACCATTAGGTGAGATTGTAGTCAAGGGCTAACTTGTAAAAGAAAAAAATATATTCGGTGAGGCATTTTTCATCGGTGGTATCCAAAATTATCTAGATCTTTTGGCTTCGACAAAAAAAGAAATATTAAATTTTATATTGAAAAAATATTATTTTTACTTGTACTCTAAAAAGGTTGCTTCTTTACATTCCCTCACGAATGATCAATTAATATTGTATTAATTTGTTTATTATCTTAAATTATTATTTTCTTAAAATAATTAAAAAGTAACTGTACGCGTACTAATTTTATAAATATAAATTAGATTGCGTTGTTTGCAAATATTTCTTTTATTTGCTAAACAATATTCTTTTTCGATTTTTTGTCTGTCTGTCGGTCTGACCGTCCGTGTTTTTTTGTTATCACGCTGAAACTACTGTATGAATTCAATTGAAACTTGGCACGGTTACGAAAATAAAATATATAAATAACCTAGGAGGTGAAATAGGGGTTGAAAGTTTGTATGGAAAGTCCTTTATTTTTAGAGTTACAGCTTTTAAAATTTGTTCATAAATCATAAAAAAAACGAAATATAATGTAATTAAAAAAATTTTAAAATTTAACCCCTAAAGAAGTGAAATAGAGCTTGAAAGTTTACGTTGATTTCCACGCATACGAAGTCACGGGCGTGCGCTAGTCTAGCCATACAATGTTACATGGTGAAAGTTGAACATAGTTATAAGGTTAAATGTAACATAATACACTAATTATATACCAACAATTAAAGTTAATTTCATGCATGCATTATCAAATGGTCTCACAGTGGTCGAAGGTTCACCCTGAATAGAATATCCACTATTTGTTTTGTTAGCGATATTTTATTCTTAATGAAAAATAATACTCAAGAATTTCGAATGTCAGGTTAGACTTAGAAGGCCCCACAATACAAGTCAATGTCATTTTTTACAAAATCTCTCAGACTGTGTGTACTGGCGCAATTATCCATTATATTTCTGTATAAACGATATATCTACGGTTTTTGTTAACGACATCCATTCTATTTAATATTTTCCGCATAAGCTATGTTAGGTTCTAAGTTTATCTACCAATTATGACAGGTATTGTTAGGTAGGTACATAAGCATAGATTTTTAGTTTGTAATTTAAATTTATAAATACAAGTGATTCTAAAATTTAACTCGTGCATTTTTGAATTAATAAAAACAATAGAATTTGTAAAGATACTAACGTAAGAAATATCTTCACAAATTCTATTAATATTCAGAATACGGAACACTATATTACAATGAATCTATACTAATATTATAATGAGGAAAGATTGGTATGTAACGAATAAAACAAAAGGACTAGACCGATTTGAATAAAGCAAAGAAATATAAGCACACGCGAGAAATAAATGAACTTATTTATAGTATGTTTTTATTAATTAAAACTCGAAGATAAGGAATAAATTAATTAAGAAATTAAAAACACGATTGCGTACGTACAAGTGACGAGTATGGGAAATCCGGGAAATAACGTACCGTAATCCTTGCTAATATGGGTAATAACACCTCATTATGTCGAAACCCGTCAATCAGTTTTAACTGATGAGCGTAACGAAGAATACATATGAGTACATAAACTTGAAAAACTATCCCTTTATTGGCAGTCGGGTAGAAACAAAAACGGTTTTTGTTAACTCTTGACCTACTTATGCAAAACTAACAGAACCTCGCGGTTTCCTGTGGGAATAGAGAGATACAATATAGCCTATGTTACTCCTTGATAATGTAGATTTCTATTAGTGAAAGATTTTTTTTAATCGGGCTATTAGTTTTTGAATTCATTCATTACATACAAAAACAAATCTTTCCTTTATCTATACTAATATTATAAAGGGGTAAAGTTTGTGGTATTGTAGGAGGTGATATCTAATAAACCAATTTTTGAATAATCTTTTACCTCTAGAAAGCCACGTTATTTGTGAGTGACATAAGCTACATTTTATACCCGTATTACCACGGGAACGGCAACTACCTACGCGAACGAAACCGCAGGGCGTCGGCTAGTACTATCTATTAGTGACGACAATGTTTAGTAGGTAGATGATCCAACATTTGTAATCGTATAAATGATAATATCACAGCATCATCTGCAGCAAATGCGTCATCGAGGCCGAGGCGAGGGTGAATCAATCTGCTCTTAGTACATACGTCCTTAGTACTTACGTTCCAAGTACTTAGTACTCGTGTGCGGTCATTACGTCCTGCGCTACAATACCATGAAGACAAAGGACGGTAATTAATTAATAGATACGATTAGTATACGCGGAATGTGCGATATGTAGAGCAGTTGGGTGCCAACTACTTCTCAATGTGACTTTAAATCAGGATGTCGAATTATGAACGGTTATTTGGCTTTTGTTGCTGCCTCTCATTATTAGCTAGAACTGACTAAGTTAACGTTTTCTTATACAATGTATTTATATTAAATGAAGCTTTACAAAATCTGCAATATGGCCAAGGCAATGTAGTACTAAACAAAGCTTTACCAAATTTGCAATAGGACTAAAGTAATACAGAAATAGTTCTGACTATTTTGATAAAAGTGAAGTGACTTTTTTGATTGTATGTAATTACTGTAGGCTTCTTAATGTGCCACAAGAGCATTCCAATTTAGTTAAGTAGACCTTTTTTGACAGAGCTCGTCCGGGAAATAACTACAGCTATGCTCTTTAGTGCTGTCCAGCATTGCTGGATTCCGGTGTGAAGGGCATCGTTACTGTTTTCTAGGGCATAGGTCTTGACACCTACGCCTCATGTCTTGATACAGGGTACATTGTAGAAAGTGTTTCTCGCATGCTCTGTTAATAGACGACGGATTTCCACTTACCATCACGTGAACCATGTGCTTAGTCCGTCAATTATAGCTCAAAAAAACCATCACAACGCTGCTCAAACCCTCTGGATATTTAAGTTCCGCTGTAATCGAGCCGCAAAAAGGGAGGCGAGACATCCCTTTAAGTACGTCACCTGTAAGGCTCCAAGGTCGGCTTATACCGATAGGGTATAGGATTGCAAAGCACCTTCTGTTGGCTTGAAAACTAGGTAATTTACTTAACTAGGTAAAAAGTAAATTACCAGCTAATAAAAAGAGGTTTTATCTGTTATATCGCTTCTAGATAATCCGGCACATCTAAACGTAATACGAGTATCTCAGTCATGATAAAAACGTTAAATAGGAAAAGACGTAAACAACGTAAGGTTACACACATTAAGATACCTACGTCGTTGCTGACCGATGACGGAAGGCAAAGCAAATAACATCATTATCCGGGTACGAGTGTGTTCGAGCGACATTCATTCATAGCAGTCTATTGTGGTAATCGCATGTGTTGTTCAATGTCGCGCAAACTACACTTTTCAAGCGATTCGGTTATTATTCCCGTATATTTAACGTATTAAACGCTTGTTGAGTTATTGTTGTGAAATAACATAATAATTCATCGTTGATTCAATGATGAAACACATTATGTTGTGGAAAAATAAACATCAGCAACGAGTATCATTAAATGTATCAAGTAGTAAACAAACGATTATACACAATAGAGCCTGTGATAGCTAGATATCAGTGGCGTGCACTTCATAGATGCAAAAAGCACTGCCTACCTAAAGGACTCAATACAAACCTATGTTGGACCACAGAATACATACAAGGAATTTTCCAATTTTCATTTATAGTGCATACCCTAGTTAAATTTTTTTAGGAAGGCTAGAAGTATGTTAGGTTGTACAGTAGGTACAATAGGCTAGTTGAAACTTTTTTTTAAAGGGTCTTAAATTGTTCATTATCTTTCTACTAGATTACATAAACATGATTATTTATAAAATTTATTTTACAGGTAATACATATTTACTTGACAATACAAGACATCGGCATCGCTATCGGCCATGATGATCTATATTTTATCTGTTTAATGACGTCACGTAAACTAGTACAACGACAAGACTGAAAGAAGAAAAAAAATTACATGATATTGTCTTAAAATATATATTTCACAATTGTAGATATATGTATATTCATAATTTCGAAGTCTTTCAAAACAGTTCTAATAATAGTAATAGTACGTGCAATCAGCAAGGTCACAACTATGGTGAGAGGATTTTAAACGTTTTATCAGATTTTAGATGGAAGTTAATAAAAAAAGTAATCGCATTCTAATAATTGAAAGCAACTGGTGTAGCCGACACCGCTACTTGTCCGTGCTATGCAAATGGAGATAATACGCGTTCTAGCTAAGTGACCGGGTCGCGCTCTACGTTTCTACTCGCACAATGAGGATAGTATTACAGTCTGAATTAATAAGCAAGGCAAAAACTAAACTTTCTAATTATTAAGCATCTTATCACTGTACTGATAACAATGAAGGACCGTTACACAAAGTACCTAAAACATTTTTTTGACATGACAACGTCTTATAATTCGATGAAGCCAGATGCAAACTCGAAAAAGATGACGTCATGCGTCGTTCCCTCGCTCTAGGGTTGCCAACTTTTTTTACAAAAAATAAAGTATATCTCGATTTTTCTTTTGAAAAATGCAGCCATTCCATCGGTATTTTCTGACGTTGTCACGTTCATCTATCGTCAGTAAACCGACTTTCAGGCAATCGATTTTTTTTAATAATATCTAAATTACCGGAATATATAATAACACTACAATTATAGACCGTACCTACAATTCACTTTTGTCACACAAATGACAAGACAGGGAATCCTAGTGTGGAAAATGGATCACAGATCTATGTTAAATATTTTATGTATTTACTTGTGAAACAATAAACTTTATTTCATTTTCATCTACCACAAGCTAAAAAGGCGCCAAACGTGATACCAGAATAAAGCGTTCAGAGCAATAGGTTAGTAACAAACAAGCAAATTAATAATGCTAATTATTTTATCGTGACGTTGTTTCATTTGCAACTAAAACCATTTAATTAAAATTTAGGTCAATAGTGCAATGCCTTTATCGTCAGTAAATGAGTCAATTTTAGTCTACGAGTTATTGTATGTAATGCACATAGAGAAGTAAAATTAGTACTCTTAAACGTGTTTTACTTGGGCCAATTTTGTAACGCAGCTGATGGGACTATAATGAACACATTAAAATTTATATTCATTTCTGAAGACAAAAATGTCTCATTTTCATATTACAATGTAATTCATCCGCGACCCACGAATGTCCTCCCGTGACATTATCAAACAGTCACAGTAATCAGGCTGTTAGCTGGACTACTGATAAATTACGCTGTGGAGACATTAACTGACTTGAAGGTGTGTAAATGTGTTACAATTCACACAACAGTGCCCGCAGAGCTTCGCAATTTTGTCGTATTGTACCAAACATTGCAACTATAACGCGCATGCTCGAATCTAAATGGGGTTACCTCACCCACATTCCTGTCTCCCGGAATTTCACTCACGTTGACAATCGAAATGGTAACTAATACACTGATTTACATACTTGTGATAACCAAATCAATCAAATACCTGAGCTAGGTAACTCGCAATTATAATCTAAATCTAATATCGGAGTAATATCGGAGGATCATTATAATGTAAAGCTGATCAGTAAGATTTTATTTGCGATTTTTGATTTAAACTTTGATGTACGTTTAGCACTCTTATTTTTGACGCCTCGTTCCTGTTTCCGTAGGAATGCGGGTATAAAATATAGCTTAAACGTTGCTACATGAAGATGTACCAAAGATTAAAGAATTTTTAAAATCGGTCGAGTAGTTTTTGAGATCAATGGTTGCCTCTTTATAATATTAATATAGATGGAGTAATGTAAAATGAGAAACTTATAGCCTCACTTACGATTGCG
Organism: Bicyclus anynana; assembly: GCF_947172395.1. Taxonomy (NCBI): domain Eukaryota; kingdom Metazoa; phylum Arthropoda; class Insecta; order Lepidoptera; family Nymphalidae; genus Bicyclus; species Bicyclus anynana. Next base: position 9,914,397 of record NC_069094.1, on the reverse strand, counting down.
AAATAAAAAAAAATGCAATGACTTGGTTGTTACAGCATTTTAGAAGTTTCTATTTAATAGTAACTAATTTTGGTATGCGGTTTACTCTTAAACGAGCTTTTTAGTGGCAACTTCTGATTCATCTTCAAAGGAGTGTTAAGTAGGACGAGATGCCTAAGATTACGATATTACATTCTTAAATCTTTCATAGGGTTAAGTAAACTTTATAACAAGATCCCTAAAACAGTTTTGGATGAATAAATTAAGCAACGCTTAAAATAAAATAATAAGTCGAGATTACTACACAATTTATGATTTTTTTGATGACATAAAGGCTTGGAAACCAGTGAATCAGCACCTCCAGTTACACACAAATCATAAAAGAAAATGAAATAAAGTTATTAGCCATTGTAATCTAGGATAATGTATGATTAAAAAAACTATCGAGTTTATTGCCGTCTCTTCTCAGTAGACCCCGCCTTCCGAAGTGGTTGTAGTCCTGGATGCAGAAACAAACCTGACGTAAGAATAGTAGGATATCCACGGAACTAATTAATTATCGTTTCGGAAAGTAATGTATAAACCACATAAACTATAATATGTGACGAAATTAAAAGTATAAACTAAAAAATTACTAAACAAACCGATGCATGTGGCCGAGCACGATGCTGGTTCGGACGGAGACAAAGAATTGCCAATTGTTATTGTTCCTACCGTAAATGTGGAGTTTGGACCAGGCTTTGAGAGATAGCAGGTTTCAAGAAATTAAAAACAAATAAATTTTATACCTATGCTAGAACGATTGAGGCTTAGGATCTATATGTTCAACTAGTTGAACTAAACAAATAGTCAGCTAAACAACTCAAAAATATGCGACGAAATTAAAAGTATATAAACTTAAAAATGACTAAACAAACCGATGCATGTGGTACATAGCTCCGAGCACGATGCTGGTCCGGACAGAGACAAAGAATTGCCAATTATTCCACCTGCCCCCGCCGCACCTGGACCGGCTGCTCTTTTTATTTATTTCAACGCCGCCGATATTTTTATTGGTCACCTTCTGACGGCACTCAAACAAATAAGCCCATAAATGAACCAAGTTTGCGCTGTTCATTGAACTTATGGGCAAAGCAAGTGATATAAAATCAAATCAACAAATCAAGTAACAATCAGCTAATAATACCTAAGCTTTTGATAAAGGAATCGTCAAATTAGTTGTAATAATCATAAATCAGTAAAATAATCGATTACTTACTTAAATGCTTGAAAGAGGATAATAATTCTTCTTCGTCATCAAATATTGTATGGATAAGGTATGTTTATAAAAATACTTTAGCTAAATGATGTTATAAGGCTTTTTTATTGTGTATAGGTTAGCGCTTGACTATAATCATGCTTGATGGAAAGCAATCATGAGGTCTAAGATGAAGCGCGCTTGCCTAGAAAATGCCTATTGACTTTTGCCTTGAAGGTGCTCAATTTGTACGTGTCAGGAAACACAGATGCAGTTTATAACCACATAAAAACTTAATAAGACGTGGATATATCAACAAAAATATGCAAAGCCTTCTTTACCTGACTACGGCAAAGCCAAAAGGAAGACGATAATGATTACTTAAACGTATGGATAAATATAATAGGTTATTTTAATTAGATAATGATTTCAAAATTCTCTCATTTTCAAAATTCAAATGATGAAAGATCATCAAGAGAAGACAAAACTTTTCTCCTTCAATTATAACTCCGTATTTGAGTTGGGACTAATGATTCGATCTTATTTTTATGCCTTGAGAATCTCCAGACGCAAACAAAAAATACTACGACAACCTCGACTGGACAGACTTAAGCTTAACTGGTTACAGATAAAGACCACATTGGGAGTGAGTATATAATAAAATATGTATATGCTTTATAAATTATTGAATGACATGTTAGATCTTTGCTTCTACCTGATTTTGTTTTGGAATCAATACCATATATTTTAGCTCTTTTACATTGTATGTAGAGAGCTAGATATATTGTCTCAATAGGTGCTCATTATCACACTTTACACTAATATCATAAGGACGTAAGTTTGTGTGTACGTTTATTCCTCCTTTACGCCGTAGTTTCTGAACTGATTTAGCTGACATTTGAAATGGAAATGGATTTATCCTGGAAAATCCTTAGTACGCACAGAATTTCACGTGAACGGAGTCACAGGCGTCCGCGTAGTCACCCGAAACTTTATTTTTATAACGACTCAGCAGAAGTCTTCTTAGCAGAGCACTGCTTTGTAAGGTTTTGTCACAAACTGTCGCAATAAGAGTAGGTAGTACAGTTACTTTGACTTGTGCAACCTGAACACAATCATTAATCTCAATTAGACCACAATAGCCGTTTCAATAGTTAGTTATCCAAAAACATTGAGCATAGGGACAGTTGTTGGTAACCTGTTAAGTTACATTTAACGAGATACATTTCAGTTGAATATACAACATGTTGGATAACTATACTGTTTTTGTTTAATATTTTATTGTTGACGTATCAAGCAAATAGTCCACCTGAAGTCAAGAGGACTTGACTTCAGGTGGACTTCACAACTTGACGGTGTGGATGTCGAATACGTCTGTATTGCTCTTTCTAACACAATACAATAATTAGAGAAAGATGTAAACTTAGAGATTCACACTGTTGAGCTTCAAATTCATCTCTATCTCTCTCTATAATATTGTGTTAGAAAGAGAGAGAGATAAAAAACATTTGAAACTCGACTATGTGAATCTTGAATTCATCTCTATCACTTTCTATAGATAGAGAGAGAGAGAGAATACGAAACTCACACTTATAAAAACATCGTTACGCTAAAGATCCCTCAATGCTTCAACCGTGAACATAGGTAAGGTAAGCCAATATAAGGTGTAAGATTAAATTAACACTATCAGTGTTACAAAAATCATATAATGATCCCTTAAAAAAATCGAAGCGAGAGGCGGACAAGATGCGTCGACATGGTTCGTCGACCCCGTCGATATTTCTCGAAATTCGCCGCGGAATCTTTTCGCTTTTTAATTGTAAGTACTCTGCTACTCACCGTCCGCGTCAGCGTGATACATTTCAAGAGAAATATACAGCTTTAACCTCGTGTCGGAACTGCCATAACGGCATACGTAAAAAAAATATTAAAATTATCACAAAATCACACAAATTACGTACTCCGAATACTTAGCGGTTTGCAAAATTTACTAAACAGTGTTTTCTTTAAAATGAACACTTAAGCTTTTAAGCAAATAACGACTAAAAAATAGTTGATTATTTCAAATTTTAATTTATAACACAGACATAATATAAATATTAACAAAGCATCAAATCTAAGTAAGTAAACACGATCACAAAACAAAGTATACGTACGAAAAAGATGACTAAAATCTTTAATGGATTCAGATTATTTTTAGCAACAGTAGAAGGTAGATAATTTGTGACAGACCCCGACGTTAAATATGACAATGTGCTGCGCAAAGGACAAAAAACTTATTCGTCGGGCGAGACGTAGCCATTTTAGGGTTGTTACCTTGTTAACAAGAGCGATCGAAGGCGTTTGCACTTGCTGAAAACAACGATAATATAAAATTTTATCACTGGGCTTTAGTATTTACGAGTTCAGCGTTTAATTAAATTGTCTCAATAGAGAAACAGTTTTGTTTGAAAACCGTTTTGAAAAAGCTTTGATGCGATGAGCTTTTGTCATAACAAATTTCATGATTCAAACACCACAGAGTATTTCGTCTGAGTAAGGATTATCACACCAGTTTTATCATCACTTTGTGAACACTATCTAGATCTAATCATCATCATCATCGTTGTCAGCCGATGGACGTCCACAACTAGACAAAGGCCAGGTGTAGGAACTTCCAAACAACACAATCTCGAACCGCTAGCAACCAAAGACACTATATCCAGATCTAGAGTATTGTCAAGAACTCAAGATAGGTATTTTCCTTCCTTCTATTTCCATCATCAGATCCGCTTGATGGTACTATAATCTTGCTTTCTCATCTAACTTATTATTAGAAGTTATCTATACCGCAATCAAATCAAAATAAAAAAATATTAAAAGGGACCTTAGATCTAAATTACAATAAAACTGGATCAAAAATATGAAACAATAAGTGTAATAGTAATTGAATTATAAGCTTGTAAATGTTACTTAGACGTACGTTCAAATACACTTAAAAGATAAAATTGAATCTCTATTTTTGAATATAGGAAGTGAGCAGAGGAAACCCGTATTTAAAAATACATTGTCGAGGTGCGACCCTAACTTACGAACACTCGATGATGTTTAGTCGATTATAATTAGCCGCGCTCCCGACCCGCGCGGTGTTTGGTGTAAGTCACGAGATTTTGCCTATTGTCTATGGACGACATTTACGCAGTGCTGCAAAACACTTTAGAGCGAGAATCTGTTATTTTATTAAAGTTTGTCAGTCTGTCTGTTTGTCAGTCAGTTACATGGTATATTCCTGACAAAATTCTGGTCATCCAGGCTCTTAGACCATTTATGAGAATCGTGTTAAAACGCGGGAAAGTATAAATTTAAAAATCGAATCAATTTAGACAAAGAACTTAACAATTTAGAATCTTTATGGGGAAACGTACCTACTAGTAAATCTTTTAATAGGTCATTTTCTACAACCAATATAATAGTCAGTCAGTCGTTGTTATATCTATCCATATATCAGAATTATATAAACATTGAATATAGTTGAATATCAGCAATCAAAAAAGTCGCCTTTTAATCAACATGATCATTAAGGATTACAGTTTTTATATCGAAATCTTAATTAATTTTTGGAAGTATCTATTGACCGCTGTCATAAAAGTCGTATAAGATGACAACTGAACAGAAAGAAGTATTAGAACAAACCAAAGAGACACGTAGGTCAAATACGTAAGTCATAAATATCATATAGCTAATGTCTTACTAGAAGCCGCGGATCAGATATTAATGAAAATGAAGTCGGTTAATAACCGAGACCGACAGATCAACATTGTTCTCTGAGGGTGTAATACCAACCTACAAATAGGCAACTTTCCAACTGTTCTTTTAATTTCTTGGAAGAAAGATTTCAAATTAAGAAAAACACTGGACCAACGAGGCAAGTTGTCTCTCATCATCATCATCATTACTTCCACCGATGGACGTCCACTGCTGGACATACTCGTAGGCCTTTTGCAGGGTATTTCAAACAATACGGCCCTAAACCGCCTGTGACCAGCGCGCGTCTTATCGGATCCCTGAAAAACGCCCTATACAAAATGGCACGAAATAATGACGTCGTAGATCATAATGATCGTTAGATTTCTATGCGTTCAAACAAAATTACTAATATCTTTGTGATTTGTGCATTTATGTTTATAGTTAATTTATTGAAAAATATCACGTTTACTGTAAGGAAGCTAAAACTGTATGAATTTTCATCTAAGTACGATAAAATATTTTTAATAAATTTTGAAATTTAATAATCTTACTAGCTGTACTGCGCGGTTTCACCCGCGTGGTTCCCGTTCCTGTAGAAATACATGGATAATATATAGCCTATAGCCTACCTCCATAAATGGGCTATCTAACACTGAAATAATTTTTCAATTCGGACCAGAAGTTCCTGAGATTAGCGCGTTCAATCAAAATAACTATTCCGCTTTATAATATTAGTATAGATTTATTTTGCAAACATCCAGACAATTTTTGCTTTTTTACGTATAAATTACTTAACATTAACGTTATTTACCCGATTGTCTCGTAAAAATCAATATATTCAAACCTACTCATCATCCCCATTAAAAATTAAATCTACTACCCAACAACACGGGTCGTCGAGTCATTACTAGTGCAGTACTAGGTGGTACTAGCCCGATCGCTCGCAACTCGTTCTGCCGGCTGCGAGCGCGCGTGCCTGCGCGGGTAGCGGCAGATGCGTACGCCGCGCCGTCCGCGCACACCTTTGCATAATTCGCTATAGCACCACTCACTGTTCACCTACTGATACACTGAGACATATGCAACAGGAATGCTGAAATACCACTAGAGTTAATTAATTGGAGATGAAGAATTTTTATCACCTTCCGAATAAGGGCTTACTAGGGTGGTACTTTTTCTAATTAAAATTTGTAATTTTATTAAAAAAAAAAAGTTGAAAGTTATACGTACATATATAAATATGAAACGAACGTTAATTAAACAGCCACAGACTGTTAAAAACAACGGCACTTTTTTTTGTCTATTTCTGAACGTAACAAAGAGACTGAAAAATACATTTTTTTATTTCGCCTACTGAAACACTCAGAATATAAATATATTTTGAACTTTGCTTAATATACAGAAAAATACCGTTTTTACGTAATCGTCTACTGAAATACTAACAATTAACTTACTACTACTTACTAACTTAAGCAACATAAATTCTGAAACACTTCCACTTGAGTTATTTAATTGAAGATGAAGAATTTTTATCACCTCCCAAATAAGGACGACTTGTTACGGTGGTCAGGGATACCTTTTCTAATTTAAATTTGTAATTTTATTGAAAAAAGTTGTTTTGAAAGTTATGTATAATATAGGTAACACAAACATTAGTTAAGTAGTAGAACGGTCAATAGAATTAAAATAACGACACTTTTTTCCTTTTTCTGAACGTATCAAAAACACTGAAAAATTAGTTTTTATTTTTACGTATTCGCCTACTGAAACACTAAGAATTTGTACAGAAAAATACCGTTTTTACCTAATCGACTACTGAAAACTAAGATCAAATTTTAAATTTTGTTGAAAAATATAATTTTGAAAGTTATGTATATAAAACACACATTAATTGAGTAGTAGAACAGTCAACAGACTATTAAAAAGTAACGGCATGACAATTTTTTCCTTTTTGTGAACACTGAAAAAAGGAAGTAATTAGTAAGTATTACAGATTATTAGTAACTATTATTATATTAAAAATGTATAGCAAAGAACACCCAAATTTTTTTTTTGAAATTCTAACATATGACGCGAGAAATATTAAGGAGACAACTATATTTAGTCCATTTGTACCATAAATAGATAAACAGGTTCCTTGTTGCACTGCAAAAACTAAACCTTAATTAGGAAAACTCGACAAGTAAAACTATTTATTACCTACACTTTCATAAGGTATAAGCGGAACTTCTGGTACTTTGAGTCAGACGCGAAAAATAATAAGGATTGGAACTATATTTAGTTCATTTGTGCCGCAAACAGATAAATAGGTTTCTCCTCGCACAGCAAAAACTAAACCTTAATTAGGAAAACTCGACAAGTAAAACTATTTATTACCTACACTTTCATAAGGTATAAGCGGAACTTCTGGCACTTTGAGTCAGACGCGAGAAATAATAAGGATTGGAACTATATTTAGTTCATTTGTACCACAAACAGATAAATAGGTTTCTTCTCGCACAGCAAAAACTAAACCTTAATTAGGAAAACTGGACAAGTAAAACTATTTATTACCTACACTTTCATAAGGTATAAGCGGAACTTCTGGCACTTTGAGTCAGACGCGAGAAATAATAAGGATTGGAACTATATTTAGTTCATTTGTACCACAAACAGATAATAGGTTTCTTCTCGCACAGCAAAAACTAAACCTTAATTAGGAAAACTCGACAAGTAAAACTATTTATTACCTACACTTTCATAAGGTATAAGCGGAACTTCTGGCACTTTGAGTCAGACGCGAGAAATAATAAGGATTGGAACTATATTTAGTACATTTGTACCACAAACAGATAAATAGGTTTCTCCTCGCACAGCAAAAACTAAACCTTAATTAGGAAAACTCGACAAGTAAAACTATTTATTACATACACTTTCATAAGGTATAAGCGGAACTTCTGGCACTTTGAGTCAGACGCGAGAAATAATAAGGATTGGAACTATATTTAGTACATTTGTACCACGAATAGACGCGCCCACGATGCGTAGCCGCGTAAATCAACGCCCGACTAATGTATTACACACCCGATACAGCGGTGTCGGAGACAGAAACGTAATAAGAACTCATATTTACATCCAACGGAGGCTTTAGCAACTTGGAGATTCTTTTACTTGCCATGGTATTGAACCATGAAAGTATAATCTTTAAAATTAATTTTAAGTGGTAGCCTGGGTTTTGGTCGGGTGGGACTAACTACTACTAACAGAGACATACCGCCAAGCGATTTAATGCTCTGGTACGATGGGGTTTTTCATCCTCCTCCTAACAAGTTAGTCCGCTTCCATATTAGATTGCTTCATCACTTACTATCAGGTGAGATTGTAGTCAAAAGCAAACTTGTAAAGAATAAAAAAAAATCCTATGTGGCGACCTGTGTCAAATTAGGAGATGATGACGATGATGATACAACGTGATACAACGAACGTCACATTTTGCCGTTTTTGGGGTTCCGTACCTCAAAAGGAAAAAACGAAACCCTCACAAGATCACCTTTTTGTGTGTCTATCTGTCAAGACCCTTTATTTTGGGAATGCGTTTCAAGTTGAAAATCAAACCGTATGATCATGGTCCCATAAAGTTGTAAAAAATAAACTTCTAAGTTTTTCTTGATAAAAGATACGGACCTTCATGCAGCAAAAAACAGTTTATTTCGAGGAACTAATTCGAAGAAGCCAAGGAAATCAAAACTCAACCAGTCGACTTAAAACTATGACATTTGACAAGTAACATCGTTAAACACACACAAATACCAGAAAAACTTCCAAAACTAGGATACATTAGCAATTAAATCGGAAAAGCTCGTCAAAAGCTGTATAATTCGATTTCTGAAATATTTAAAATGATCATACGTATGGAACCCTCGATGGGCGCCTTTTATTTTTATAGATATAGATAATGGCACGGAACCTACCATGCGCGAGTCCGATTCGCACTTGGCCGGTTTTCTTTCTGATTTAGTTTTGTATACCCACAGTTCACAGCAAATGTAAATGATAAAAGCTTTATTGATAAAAGTCTGGTTTATAAGTTTAATATAATCCAACTGCGCCGGCAAAGGGCAGAGGCGATATGTCGACACATGCCGCGCACCGCATTGCGGCAACGTTCCTCCGTACACACGAGTACATATTACAGCCGCTCTCTCCCTAATACTGTTTTATTTATAAACACAAAAAACTCTCTGGATGGATTTGTAGCAAACATAACAATCTACCCATATTATATGTATAAAAGCGAAAGGTCACATCACAAATTATCGAAAACCGCTAGACGTACAAAGATGATATTTGGTTTAGTTTACCTATTGGTTAGTAGACGTCAGTTAAGAACGGATTATGCGACAGTGCCGGATTAAGGATATCTAAGGGCGGACGAAGTCGCGAGCGTCCGTTAGCAGGTACTAAATTAAAAACACAATGCTACAATAATGTAGCTGTTTACTTATTCCTTTTTTATTATTCTTATGTCTTTTCAACGCATTTTTTTGTATAAGAGTTTATGTGTGTGTATATTTGTTACTTCTTCAGGCTGCAATCGTTAAACCTATTCGGCTGAAATTTGAAACGGAGATTATACCCTAGATTAACGTATAGTCCTGTGCCATTGTAACTGGCTACAAAACTGACTAATGTTTCAAAAATTTGTCTTAGAATTTGAAGTGTCAGTCCATGTCAATCATAACTGGCTACTTACAAAACTAACTAAACTGCTTACATAACTGACTGAAGATTTTATTTGTTACTGAATTAGTAGTGTTTCAGTGAATGCATAAACATATCAATCATAACTGCTTACTTACAAGACTAAATGCAGTTTTTATTTGTCTGTGAATTTGTAGTGTTTCAGTCATGACATAAACATATCAATTATAACTGCCTACTTACAAGACTATATGCAGTTTTTATTTGTCTGTGAATTTGTAGTGTTTCAGTCATGACATAAACATATCAATTATAACTGCCTACTTACAAGACTATATGCAGTTTTTATTTGTCTGTGAATTTGTAGTGTTTCAGTCAAGACATAAACATATCAATCATAACTGCCTACTTACAAGACTAAATGCAGTTTTTATTTGTCTGTGAATTTGTAGTGTTTCAGTCAAGACATAAACATATCAATCATAACTGCCTACTTACAAGACTAAATGCAGTTTTTATTTGTCTGTGAATTTGTAGTGTTTCAGTCAAGACATAAACATATCAATCATAACTGCCTACTTACAAGACTAAATGCAGTTTTTATTTGTCTGTGAATTTGTAGTGTTTCAGTCAAGACATAAACATATTAATCATAACTGGCTACTTACAAAATCGACTGAAAATGTTTATTTGCAGTGTTTCATTCAATGCATAAGCACACAAGACAAATGCCTAATAAAACGTTTAAAATCATATTTATCCACACGGCCCATGTGTCACTACAGAGCTCGATAAAATATTTGGCAAGCTCCAACAACAATAAAATGTAGTGTATCAAATGGAAGTGGCTACTTACAGCTTTCCTCGCGGCCTAACTCTTTATTGTCAATGGATACGTACTCACTACTCATACTGTTTCATTGAGTGATCATAAACCGCAGATGATTACTTTCAGACTCATTCTGAATGAATGGATCTACACGATCGATGCAGTTATTGAACTTTTTACAATATTAACAACTACTAGAACCTCGCAGTTTTATCCGCGTAGTATGGAAATACGGGGATAAAATATAACCTATGTTACTCCCTGATAATGTAGCTCTCTGATTGAACAATGAAGTAGGCAGTTTTGAGTATATTCGTTACACACAAAAATACAAATCTTCTTAATAATATTAGTTTAGATATCGTAAATAGTTAATTCATATATTAGTAATACTTATTAGACAATTAGTTATTGTTTGTGTAGATATATATTTTATCAAGCTCTGGGACAGTATTACAGATAATCGGTGTACATACATAAAAAAAACATACCGGTCAAACTAAGAATCTCCTACTTTTTGAAGTCGGTTAAAAAATAAATCCTGTGACTGACTAAAAGTCATTTTCATATTTTCGATGGTATGCAATATTGAAAGGTATGCAAGTTGTGACTAAATTGTGTTATTCTTTATTTATTACATTACTACTATCTCAGATCAATTATTGTATAGAATCTGCCTCGCTAGACGTTACTTTTCTGTCAAAGTATATGATCAACGATCTAATGCGATTTTAAAAACTGTCTCTATAGAATCGATGTTAAATAGCTGTAATCGTGTTCGTCGGTTAAAGAGCTCCGTAAAAATACCTTTTCGTGTAATTGAATTGTGTAAAAAACGGGCAAAAACTTCTAGTTTAGTATAAGATATATACCAAATCTGAGCTCGTTTTCTTCAGAAAATGACAGACAATTTTGTTCGTGACTGTGAGTGCGATACAGGTCCTTCTATAATTGGTCTGAGACTACTATAGACATGTTACGTGGCTACAAAATCAACGAAAAATGTGAGCCGAATTTAGCTACTCCACTGAGCGCATACATGCACAATTTTGCCTTTTTTGCCTCAGTTTTGACGTGCTAGTGGCATATCGTACTAATATTATAAACGCGAAAGTTTGTATGGATTTTTGGATGTATGTTTGGATATTTGTTACTCTTTGACGCGCTACTGAAGCGATTTGGCTGAAATTTGGAATAGAAATAGATTTTACTCTGGATTAACACATAGGCTACTTTTTATCCCGAAAAAATCCATGGTTTCCCAAGATTTGCGAAAACTGATGATTTTAATGACATAAATGTTTGTTACTCATTCACGCCTTGAATACTGAACCGATTTAGCTGAAATTTGGTATTGAGATATATTATAGCCTGGATTAACATTAGGCTTTTTTATCCCGGAAAAATCCATGGTTCCCGTAGTGAAAACTAAATTCCATGCGGACGAAATCGCGGGCGTCCGCTAGTCTCTATTATAAAATCTTTGGTTGGCCAATAATATTGAATGCGTAAATCCAGTCAATGCGGTGAAGGCGAGGCGCGCGAGCGATTGAGCTGAGACTTGAGGTGCTGTACGGATGCGTGCGATTATAATTAGGATTGTATTTCTGATTCCGACGAAGCTCAGTGTGGCGGACACCGCTGAATTCCATCTGAGTCATTGTGCCCGTTCTGTAGCCTTTATTTTCGTAAAACACTTAACCCTTTCACGCGCATCATTGTTTCGCGTCATCTCGGCGAGAGTTCGCACCAATTAAGCGTTTAACTTTTTTTTCTTTTTTTTTTGCAGAAAAAATTGTGTGAATCTTGATTCGTTTATGAAAATAGCTAGTTGTGTACAAGTATATTGTACTGCTTGTAACATCAACAATATACTTTACCAAACAACAATTGCAGTATTTTTATTAATTTTACAAATGTACAAATGGCTGCAATTAACAAAAGATAACTTTTGTATCAATTGCAGTCCTAATATGATCCATTACTGTTCTGTAAATAAGAATTTTTATAGATGTATTAGTGTAGTATAATTAAGTTTAAATTTCAGCTAAAACAGAGAGGCATATTCGCTCAGCGAAAAATCTCTTTAAATAAAAAAAAACGAAAACATGAACTATGCATGTAAAAACTACTCGACAAGATAAGTTGTAAATTACAGTCAATTTAATTAACTAGTAATATTAGGAACATAATTTATATGGCTGAAATTAACAAAAATAGTAATTAACCGACTACACGATCATAGCCAACAGGCAATTTCGGGTCATACAAAGTCCAGTTAGCTAGCTGTTAGGTAACAAAGGTTTGAGTAAATAAATTAACATTATATTAATAATTTTAGAAAAAAAAAAAAATTGATAATTTTTGAGATTGGCAATTTTGAGTCGTTCATCCAATCAGTCAGTAGATAGAATCAAAGATCCGCACGAAAAAAAAATACAGTTGAGTAAAAAAATCTATAGTTGCCACATGAAGAGCGATTGCGAAAAAAAAAATACGAATAATTCACGTTAACGTAGTGTGATGGTAACAAGCCGGTTGCCACGCGCGATTGGCGACACATTTTCCGAGCGAAGCGCAAACAGGTTTGCGCATAGGGAGGCATGTAACCGCTGGCGACGCTTGCTTCACCGCCTTTTGTATACTTATCACCATTTTAATTTACGTAGTTTAACAAATGAACTGTTATCGATTTCGATTTGTACAGAATTTTTTTTTTTCGAAATCGTATGACTGGTATAAAATGCTTACAGACAGTTAAATTGTGATCATATGCCATGTTCTCCTATACTAGCGAGATAAAAATGCCTATATGTTGCTCAACAACCTCCTTTATCTTCTAGTGAAAGTCCTATTAAAATTGGTCCAGCAGTTCCAAAGATAAGCCCGAACAAACACACAGACAGACAGTCAGACGAAAATTTTAAAAAAGCTCATCTGTTTTTTAGTATCGTGTACCTAAAAGATAAAATCACTTGAAAAGACAGTTATTTTGATATCACAGACACACAAATCATCTATATATATATATTGATGATGATTATGTTCTCGTTCCAATTTTAAAAGACTTGCAGTAAATTTTCCAACCACCTGTTTTCCCCTCGGAACGTTGGCATTTATAAAAAAATGGTTTCAGAGATCTCGTACATCCAGTGTAACCATAAGTTTCGGGGTTGTCTTAAAGGTTGCGTTATGAGTCTGTAGCTCAAATAGTCAGTCAGTCATAGATATTGAGCTTACGTATGTATGCATAGACGCAGTCATGCTGCCGTCAAGTTTTTAATAAGCCTACGAGATGGCCTATTCACTATTTTAGTCTTTATTATCAACCTGTGTACAACAAATCAATTGACAAAGTGTCATCTACATACCCACTATATGATATCCACCAGTAAGTAATCACCGGATGACATTTCGTAATTTGTATCATAGTAGTGAATTCAAGTGATTTTATTTTACACGATACTAAAACGCAGGTGAGCTTTTTTAATTTTTTTTAAATCAAAAAACCAAAATTGGAAATAGGCAAGCCGTAGGCACTTAAATACGTTTATAAAGTACCTAGTCTTACTTTATAAGACTAGGTACTTTATTACTATAAACTTACTGTTACAAGTTTTCATAAAGGTAAACACAAAATACAGCTAATCATAATAAACAAATTAATACTAATTCTTAATGAGTCAAACATTGCGACAAATTATATCTTCCATTTCAAATAGGTTAAAAAGACACATCAAGCGGTCGGTAGACGCCAAAAGTTATCGACGAAACCAGTATTTGGCAATACTGTCAACCCCAATCAGCTCTAAAAATAACTGATGCACATTTGACTATATCCGCTTTTTACGACTCGCGCGCATCTCGAGCGGCGGCCGTCCGCACCGGGGCCGTTGCAAAACCGCCGACTTGACGATTATAGCGCGATCGTAAAATAAACACGCCGTCTGTGATTTATCGCGGAGGCCGTGATGAAAAACTAACTTTTTAATTATTACTCCTCCGCACTTTGATCGTGTTGTGCAGTAACCTACTTTATCATAATGTATTAGTTGGTAATCGCAAATAGAACAATATACAGACAAATTTTCACTCAAATAAAATTGTTAAGAGTAATTTTTAATACTCTCAATTAACTAATACTATATCAATAACGATAAAGTACTATTTTATTTCTTTTACACAAGTTAATTAAACGGACAATTAACTTTATATTATTTCTTTAATTTTGTAAACATTACGAGGCTTGCAAAGACCGCCAATTTGACGATTATATCACGATCGTAAAATAAACACGCCGTCTGTGATTTATCGCGGAGGCCGTGATGAAAAACTAACTTTTTAATTATTTATCCCTCGCACTTTGATCATGTTGTACACTTACCTACTTTATCGATAAGTTGAGGAATCAAAAAATCAAAACTATTGTGCCAAGATTCATTAACTTAACTGTTAACTAAATCAAATACGAACCCAACTTATTATCTAACACCATGCATAAATTTAAAAAGAAACACCGATATCGATCTAGCCATTCTAAAGTGAAGTGAGAGTTTATATATTCGAGTTTACAGAGTCGATGCGTCGCGTAACTTTGCCGCTCTGAAGTTACCTAGCGCAAATTAGTGCGCAGTAAAAATAATTACAAGTCAACAAAATAGACATGCGCATGCGCAGCTATTTCGAAAATTTACTTCGGAGCCGAAGACTTCTAAAGAAGAAGACAACGCGAACTGTAACAGAATTTAACTCCTGTAGAAAAGGAGTTTCTTAAGTTACAAACCAGTGGTAGGTCGCGAGCGAATGAGTGGTAAGTGGACCCTGGGACTTAAGAAACGTGGGTGCTTTGAAACTAAGGATGTTGCATCCTTATAAAACAAACTCACAGTCGGTCCACGTCGTGAGACTTCACGTCGGCGAATATTTTTTTCCTTACCACAAAGACTAGGTAAACTAGCATTACCAGTATTTTATGCCCCATTTTTAAGACGGTCTAGTCATGGGTCCCGATGCCTATCAAGTTTGGGAACCATTGTCTAGGAAAAACGTAACCGAAGCCAGCTTTTCACATTAGACAATTCAGTTCGCCCCCAGCCTCCTACAAACTTGTATAGGTACTTTAAATGCAGCAAGCTCACGTATCACACATTTAATTTCCAATATAGGCAACTGTAGGTACAAAAATACATTACGTGCTTTGTATTCGGATAATACATTATCAGATACGAGTTAATATCACATAGTTTCTGATAAGATTTCAACAAGCGCAGTACGAGGAAGTTGTAGGTTAAATAGTTACATTTGTACACGTTTTAATTTACAATGTTATGACAATATTAGTTGAAGAATTTGTAAATTATACTAGCGATTTCTTTTAAACCTCCCTCTTTTTTTAATTCGACCGAGAATGTTTTTCAAGCTATCATTAGACCAGGTGGATAATTGTGTAACTTGATTGGATATGTTTAACAGCTCCACTTAATACGTCAAATAATGTCAAATTGAATGAATTTGCTGTCAAACGGATTCGATCTAATTACACAAAACCCCCTTGCCCAGTTAGTGTGTACATAATGTGTCAATTAATTTAATATACTTATTCTCTCGTATTTTTACATCACCAAACAAAGAAACAAAAGATGAAACATAAGCACACATATACATAAAACAGAAGTACTTATTACAGAGGAAAAAACAATGAAATAATATGCAGAAGCAGCAAAACATTAAAAGCGACCCTATTGCTGTTTCCAGACAATCTTAGGGTACGGAAAATGCAAGAACAATAAATTACAGGTGGTATCATTTAAAATACATACCATCGAATAAATAATTAATAATTACACATTCAATTTAAGGTGGATTTTGAAAGGTAATCAAATATTGAGAGACATTCAGGTGGACTACTTGGGCAGATTGGGTGTCAACAAAATGGTACAATGAGTATGGTATAAGGTAACAGTAATATGGTAACATTGAGCTGCTCTGATGAGTCGGAAGGAGGTCACAGAACTTCTATGATAAACTGGAGAATACAGAATTCTCCAGTTTATCATAGAAGTACTGTGGAAGTATGAACGTATTTTTTTGGAAAACACTTAACAAGTTGGTTTTTTAAATGTTCATGGATTTAATGTTTGTTCGTCATTCTACGTGAATAAAACTTATGTTATTGTGCAATTTTAAAATTCTTTATCTGCTTACGTAGATACCATCACAAATTCCTTTATGGCGAAACTTATATTTGATAGGCGATTCGTTGTTAGTTTTAATAAATGAGACAAAATTAGGAGCCGAAAGTAGTGGCTTGTCATTTATATAAAACCCAAATGTATTAAGCGTGGCTGGTGAAAACGGGCACAAACTTTTTCTTTTGTCAGTGGAGTTTATGCCCACAAAGTAGAACTACGCAGATGCTTATTGGTGTTACAATATCTTAACGAGATTAACATATCATCATCATCATCATATCAGTCGATGGACGTCTACTGCAGGACATGAGCTTTTTGTAGGTACTTTCAAACATCACGATCCTGAGCCGCCTGCATCCAACGACTCCCAGCGACTCGTTTAGGTCGTCAGTCCGCCTGGTGAGCGGTCGACCAACACTGCGCTTTCTAGTGCGGGGTCGCCATTCTATCACCTTTATACCCCAACGTCCCCGCCCATTGCCACTTCATCTCCTCCTCTTTTCTGATTCGATCACGCAGAGATACTCAGTTTCATAAATCGCTGTGACTCTGAGCCTTCCTAAAATGCCCATAGTTAGCGACCAAGACTTGGAACCACAAGTCGTCACTGGCAACATGCACTTTCCGAAGTCTTGCCTTCAGGCACTGAGGAGTTAACATGGAATTAATATAATAGGTTTCTTATTCATAATCGTACTCCTTCTTCTTCTTCATCATCAACTATTTTATACCGTATTCATGTAGGCCTTAGTTACCTCTTCCAATGTGTTCTATTCTGGGATGTCAAAATCCATACACTTGGGAGCCGCTGGATGCTGGCGACCCATTTTGTTTGGAAGTCCATGCAAGAGATCTATGTCCAACAGTGGACGTCCATCGGCTGATAATGATGATGATGATGACCATGCACTTCATTGCTAAATCAAGTTACAAATAAGACACTGCAATGTAGGTCGACAAAAAAATAGTAGAAGTAAAGCCTACTAAGCCTAGGAGAAATAGAGATGTCTGAAACTTTTAGACACCGAAAATTTTACAGGAATTTTTAGGTTGTAGAAGATAACTGAGAACGGATTTTGGATGGGAGGGAAATGGGAAAGTCAGTTCTTTATATACTTGTAACTAGGTTACTAGTTACTAGGATCAGAAAATTAAGGACGAAGCTGGTGTCTGCTAGTTTATATATACTTTACGATATTTAGAGATTATGTATAAGATTTGTTTACGAATTAGATTATGTGCGGGGAGGCGCATCGGAACGCGGACGAATGCGCGCGCGCCGCGCTTTCCTGACTTTCCAGTCGGCGGCGACTGCCGGACGAAAATTATAGCGTATCAATAAACGATTTCATAGTTACTACGACTCACACGCACGCACATTATCTATTCTGAGGCATAACTACGAGATTATTACGAGAAAACTTGTATGGAGGATTAACGTTTATGTTTATGGTCATTTTTGACAACGGACTTATTGTTCACGGCATTAAGCAACGTTAAAAAATTGCCTACAATTTTTATTTTTTAATAATTCGTTACATGTGTGTGTTGAGGCCTAGAAACGCTCATCAGACCTTGTAACCGATTTTACATGTAGATACTGTATTGCTGCGATATAAAATGCACATAAATTAAATCGGAGCAAGCGAAAATATGTGAACAATCAACAAATCATCGTGTCGTTTAAAGATGTGTGCAAAATGTGTACGTGCGACGCTGACGGCGTGGCAAGGACACCGCAGGACGAGTCACTTGTCCTCTGTCGTCATGCGCAGGTAGTGACCAGAGGACGACTTCGCCATTGTTTATCGCTGTTAATTATTATGCTCCGACACAGTCGCAGACGAACGCTCTTGCCGAATGCCGACCGAGTCCGCGCCTCAAACGGACTAAACGATCATTTTAATTAATCTCTCAGTACGAGACATTTGCATCTTTACTAGCATGAACTAGAATCTCAATTGAATTAACATGTATACGACGAATTAATACGCTCGTCTAATGTAACCAATACAAATATCATTTAGCGAAAGATTACTGCAACTATCATGCTTGCAGTATCGCGCTCGATTGAGAACCGTTACGTGAAATGAAACGTCGAGTACGCGGGGTGGGGCAGGGAGTCTACTTGATGACGATGGCGCCCGAGCTCGGCCGAGTACAGAATGCCGAGACGTCGACGTACGGTGGGGGGACGCGGGGGTGCGCCACTTTATCGCCGCGAGCTGGCAACGTCGCGCGGGGTGGGAGCGCCCCGCGGCGCAACCTCTCACTCACCGTCGCCGGTTCGCCAGCCAGTGTTACCTTTGACGGTCGAACGTGTGGTTGTTTGATGTCAGTGACGTCGGCGTCGGCACTCGTGCAACACGTCTATCATGTTTCGTTGAATGCAGAGTGCGATCCGTTTATGAACTGTAACAACTCGTTTAATTTATCAAATGCTGGATTTTAGTGACACGACAAAATTTTGTGACCCACCCCCCATTGGATTTGGATTGTTTTTATGAACTGTGCAGTGACATTTAAATTTTAAGACACAAAACAGTGCAGTGACCACCCAAAGGATTGCAAAGTGTTGTCAATTTGGATTTTTACAGAAGACCTTGGATATGAAAGAATTACGAAAATTAAAGTGCTAATGACTTGCGGAGGATTTGTAGTGAATTAAATTAAAAGGTGTGTGAATTGTTGTGAGACAAAAAAATATATTAGTCGCTAAAAAAAAATATTTTCAATCAAAATTACTTTAGCTAATTTTTTTTACATTCGCGAGAATAAATCAGGCTGTAATAATTATTGCGCTACGAACGTTACAGTCGTAGAGTCCGGCTACGCAAATTTTCCTTCAGCTGATCATGACATGGCAACGTAGACACGTCACGTACATCGATGTAGCGAGTTTTTAAAAAATACGATTAAACTGATGCTGCATTCGATTCAATTTATTTACAAAAAAAAAATTACAACTTTAACAAATAATCTGTCGGAATTAAATATTCTATTAAATATCTGCTTACATAAAAGTTGTGACGTTGCATTTTTTGCGAACGTTTCGTCGATTGTTGACGTTGCGGCGTTCAGTTTGTCTGAAAAACAGACGGTAACATCGCAATACAAGCCCAAACAGTGACACGAACAGAATGGAAAGGAAAATTGGAAATTGCTGCCTCTGTGAAGGTTACGAGCGCGATTCATAGATGCAAAAAATGCACTGCCTACCAGTATTGGAGAAGGAAATTTCCATTTTGTATAAAGTGCATACCCTGGTTAAAATTGTGCACGCCACTGGTGACGAGTATCAATGAGGTACGTCGTGTTTCAGGAGGCGCGTTGATTCGACAGGACGGCGCACTCTGGTAATACGGCAGGATACGCGGGAGCCAACGTAAGCTACGCGGGAGCTCAAGCTCCCGACTCAGAAAGGCATCATATTCTGCAGGATACCATAGGCTACAGGGTAAACGCGCCAAGGTCAGTACACTTACGAATTACACAAAATATTTATTTAATTATCGTGCTTTTATATAAAACCTCCTTAATCCGGCATTATCGCAAAATTCGTTCTTAGCGGTCACCTACTTACTATAAACTACCACCCTGCAAATTTTCATCTTTGTACGTCAAGCTTTTTTTGAGATTTCATGATGATTTTCCTTTCGCATTTATATATTAAGATCATAAAAAGTTATATAATATAGACGAAAATGATAATAGAAATAAAATAAATCATACATATAAAAGCACGAAAATTATTTAACTTATATAAGATAATATAGTAGATTAAAATATTAACAACATGACATAAAACAAACAAATGCATCAAATACCTAATTTTCGGCAAAACCAGAAATCGTTTACGTACTGAAGGATTACCTTACAGATAATATTGATTAAGATATTAAAATTAAGTACGTTACGTACAGAATTGTTATCGTATTTTTAAACGTACCGACACCACGTAGTTATAGCCAGGTAGGTATAGAATGTTTTATCTTATCCGGAACAAGTTTGTTTACATTTGAACAAAACGCTGAAACGTGACTCGCTTACCACTGCTCACCTTATCGTAGTTAACAAGCAATAAAATCAAAAATAACGTCAACGTAAAATAAAACAGCAGCCGCTATATTTAATTTGTGATATTACAAACTGAATAAACCGCTCGTAATGGAAGAGTGAATGCTTAAAAATGAATATTTATATATACGGAATCACCTCATAAACGTAGGGTTAAGTTACACCGCATAAATGTAACGATGTGAAGCGCGCGATGCACATCGCTGCAATAATAATGAAAGAAATGAAAATGTGCTCTTCCATTCACACGCACAAACGCTTTCGGCACCCAGCGCACGCACACACGCAAACGTCGCCGCACACCAGCGCGCGGTCACGCACACACCGCCGCGTCACCCACACAAGCGCGAGATGGGAATGCAAGCGGTGACTGCACTTTAGCTCTTACAATAAACACAAACAAACAATACATTAACACACTGAGCGCATCGAATAGTTAAAGGCTCATTAAACCAATTTTACTGCCTCTGCATATTCGTTAATATTTTTTTATCAATAACTAATATAATGAACAGGTAGAAAGCTGGCACTAATATATTTCAAATGCTGCTAAACAAAAGATATTATTTTTCACATTCTAAACTTGCAGGTAAATCCAATTCTAAATATGAGCCTGATTTTGATGAAGAATCAGTTA
Source organism: Bicyclus anynana (assembly GCF_947172395.1). Classification (NCBI taxonomy): domain Eukaryota; kingdom Metazoa; phylum Arthropoda; class Insecta; order Lepidoptera; family Nymphalidae; genus Bicyclus; species Bicyclus anynana. The sequence continues at coordinate 9,893,041 of NC_069094.1, read as the reverse complement.
TTATATTCAAAATACAAAATACATTTCTGATACGTTGAACCGTTTTTGAAGTAACTAAAAAATTCAATGATATGGTAACTGATTACCGAGCCTATTTAAGTAGGTAGCCGTGGGAAAGAAACGTCAGTTTCGAGCGAGAAGTCAGGGGGCGGATGTACTGACTCAACGTGGTTCACATCACATACGAGTTCGATAGCATTGACACTTGCTGAGTAATTTGCGGTAAAATAGTTCTAGACGATCACACTGATGTTATGAATACAAAATCTGTATGTATCTGTATGTTATTTGTCTATCAAAGGTCGACACCAAGCAAAGAACATGTATATATAATTAAGTTTCAACACAGAAACAGGTCGTAATCGACATTTTGGAAAAAGCAATAATTCCAGAAATTAACAAAACATCGCGCATAAAACTACCAAACAAAACAATCAATCGCGAAACAAATCTAATAACAATACAATTAAAATATTGCGATGATTTTAAACACACACAGGAAAACAAAATAGAAATTGTTATCGCAATGTCGTAATAAAGCCCCATATTGACGCGAACGGGCCCACTTACCCTAAGCGGGCGAGTCGGGCCAGTCGACCCTTCCCGCTCATTGTGTCGCATTCACCCCAGAACGCTCGCCTCCATTTGTAACCCCCGGAATTTGCTCCTTGAAGCATGATTCATTCGCTCTCCCGACACAGGCGTCAATTGAAGAGAACAAGATAAAAATCGATGCAATGACTTCTATCATTACTCTTTCATTCATTTATCCTACACAAGAAACCAAAGCAGAAAACAATACTAAAGACGGTGATATTACGGTCGATACAAAACAATTGAAACTTAGGTATGTGATTTCATCTCTAGCGTATCGATTTTCAAAGCCAAACACATTAGTGACAGTGTATAAAGTATTGATTCAATTATTCCAAAAGGTAATTCTATTATATGTAAGCAATGTGCGCACAGACCACAATTTTGAAGTAGCATTTAAATGGGGGTGACCAACTGTCGTCTAACTTAGGGGTGAAACACGCCACGGCTTCACGGTACATCGATAATAATCTATACGAGGCTTAGTTATATTACGTTACTTAACACTATATCGATGTTTAAAACAAATTGTTAACAAGTATCAATTAAACAGTAAACACGCGATAGTTAACTGCAAAAATAATGTTTGCTAAATTTTATTATAAAGTCATTCGAAAATCATCTGATTTATAATACACATACAAGATTCAGCCGTTTCAAGATTTGGTTGGAAAATACATAATACACACAAATAGCAACTACAATAAATTTGAAGAGATTTAATAACAAAAAAATACTCTAGGCGCTCATATTTCTAGCAAAATATAATAAATCTTCACTTTTTAATTTACTTCAATATACATACTTACCTATTTTCGATGATTAATAGTATTGTAAATTTCTTGTCACATTTTGTGACTTTAATTAGTCATCTAGTTTTTGAGGATAACAACAAATTGAACTTGTTATTCATTACATATCATGGACATCCGCAAAATGACGGCTAATCAATTTCAATAAAACCGACGTAACAATCGTTTGATGTAAACTAGCATTATTTAATTATACCTACAACTACATGTAATGTAACAGCATAGTAACTGGTAACGAATACTTTTTTAATTGATTTCGACACGTGATTATATCTCCTGCCAATTAGCTAAGAATTCACCGCGTCTGCTCAACTATCTAAAATTAAATGCAGCCTATGTATCAAAATACCAACACGTTACTCGCTCATCTCTCAATAGTATGCCAAACACCTTCCAGCTTCTCAAAATAGAGTCGCACTCATTCACAATGATTTATTTGGAAGATCCATTTTAAATAGGTAAACATAATTATATTTCCCTAACTGAATGTACCAACTGGTTTTGTTCTACGAATATAACTTATCATACTCATAATATGGGATATGATTTTAAACCAACACAAGTACATAAGTACGTAATTGTATTAGTTCATACAAAACGCAGACATTCGGTCGCACGTCCACGTACCTACTTCGTTGTAAACCTTTGTTAAGGAATATTCCACGAATTGTCTCAAAAGAAATGCCTTTACCGACCGCTCGCTTTGGAAACCCAAAATATTTTGAACGGAGCGTAAGTGATTATTCGGATGTGGTACCTCTTTGACAAAAAAAAAACCAGGATGCAGAACACTCTTGATTTTTTGTCGGCCGTGCCTCTGTGATCGGCAAAAAGGAAAAAGTCTCAGACAAATCTATAAAAAGAAGTGTAGGTCGGGCCGAGTTTACCTAAGAAAGGACCCTTGTAAATCATCTGCTGTGTGGATGTATTGTGAAGCGGCGCGACGAGTTGAGCGCTGTTGACTTGTGTTTATTGGCTGTCGACGCTACTAAGTGTCTGTTAAGATATTTATTTACGAGTATTCAAAAGCGGTATCGTTTAGAAAACTAACAAATTACAACATGTAATCATTGCTTGATGTTTTGATAATCATTTATCTATATATGAAATCACTAATACAAATAAAGGTTTACGTAGTTATTTTGACAAAATCTAAGATTTGTATGAGGATTTAATTTTATCAATGCACACGTGTATGACATTTAAATACATTTTTCGGTAGATTACACAAATTAGACGGTATCTTATCCCTGATACGTCAAAACAAGATAATTTTATATACAGATATATATTTTATACATATAGTGTTAAATAAAATATTAGTAATAATAATATAAGCTACCAAATATATATATTGGTAACTAGCGGACGCTCGCGACTTCGTCTGCCTTTTTTTTTGTTTTCGTTTTCGATATATTCGACCATTTATTTAAAGCTAAAGCATTTTGCAGACCAACATAATCAAGTTCAGTTCCCATATCATATTTGTATGTGTGTTCCTATGCATTAAAATATGCCGTAACACAATAGTCGCACATTGTTGCACTACTACAGAAGCGCGCTCAACAATGAGCCCGTGCGAGTGTTTGTCGGCCATTTGTCGAATGGGAATTATTAGGAAGGGCTCCGGGAAGGCTCGGGAATTTGCCCCAAAAGCAGTTCACATGAAACGCTCTCCCACTCCGGCGCCATACAAAAAATCAAACACATCCCGAGTGAAACACAGGGGTAACAACGCGTCGCACACTATACGACCATATTGATTTTTTTTCTCATTGTTCAAAATAATAAAATCTCTGCGCACACTAAAAAAAGATCTTGCGCCGATAAAATTTGGGTTGAATATCGAGTCTGCGTTTATTAATAATCGATGCGTTAACGTGAGGAATGTAAAATGTAAGACTCGGCAAGGCCACTTGCAATGTAATAGAAAACTGTTCGTAATATCGTACGTAAAAATTGGGAACAATTTTGAAATAATACTATTATTATGTTGATGAAAGAAAAAACCGTTGAAGTAGATAAAATTAAATGTTTCGATGACAGGTAACAGGTACAGTATATTAATACTTTTGTAAGTAACCATAATAATGTAATTGAAAAACACTTACGTAATCACAAAACTTTAAGTAAATATTCAACTTTAAGGTATTTTTGATAAAAAAACGGCAAAGCAACATACACATATAAATATTATACATATAACAGATCTTGAAAATGGCTGCTATTTGTAACTAAACACTGATTTCGTAAGTTTTGGCACACCTTGGTTGAGATAGGAAAGCAGACAGTATGTTAAAAATGAGATATTATCACTCCTGCTCTCTTCAAGAGACTATAGGTACGATAACAAAAAATTTGGATACTAACGGATGCCCGCAACTTCTTCCGTCTTTAGACGTCCGCCCCTATCGCAAAATCCGTTCTTATTTCGTCGGTCGTCTGCTAACTATAAACTACCTCCGTACCAAAATTCATCTTTATACGTCCAGCGGTTTTCGATATTTACTGATACTATAGAATATATATAAATTTGTTAGAAGTTATTGTTTTGTGTCAAATATTTGAATTGTGTAAAATGTCCACAGCGGCTATGGGTGCGCCGGCGGTCCGGGCGCGATGAGCGGCGGGGGCGAGAACGGGCAGTTCGGCGCCACCGCCGCGATGGTCGCCGCGGCCACCACGGCCGCGATGCAGGACTCGCAGCCCTTCTCGCAAGTGAGTTCATCAATGAAAAAAAAATATCTACCATAGACAACTAGTTTCTCAAACGAGCAATGATTCAAACTTAACTGTTCTGTTCCAGATGCAGAGCAACATGACTATGGGAAACCCTCAGTACAGTGCGATGAATGGCTACGGTCAACAGCGCAGCCATAATCCCGCTATGACGGGAATGGGAATGGGTGGCAATGGCGGCATGAACGGAATGACTGGCATGGGCCAGATGGGAAATGCCATGAACGGCATGAATCCCATGGCTCAGATGGCGAATATGGGTATGCACGCTAACATGATGTCCTCGCAAATGGCGCCCGGTCAAATGGGTGGATCGGCAAAAATGGGCCCTGGATACCACCAAAGGCGACACACGCCGTATCCCTCAGGGACGATGCTAATGGGCTCAAGGAAAAGCCAATACATGACTGGGCAGCCTAACTTTGGTCCTGGGCCTGCTCAATATCCCACGGGATACGGCGGACGACCCGGTTTCCAGGCTCAGTACCCACCGCAACAAGCACTCGGTCCGAGTGGAAATTTTGGTGCAGGAATGAGGGGTACTATGAGGCAATCGACGCCACCGTATTCAAACCAGGGGCAATATTTCAATGGCGGCGTGACGAATCAGTTCCCCCAGCATCAAGGTGGAAATGCGCAATATGGTGGACAGTATGGCGGACAGTTTGCACAAGAGGTAGCTATGCGGTCAAACATGAGCTACCAACACAGCCCTGTGCCGGGAAACCCTACACCGCCGCTCACGCCGGCGAGCAGTATGCCACCGTACATTAGCCCAAATGCAGACGTTAAACCTCATTTTAATGAGCTCAAACCACCGATGGGCATGCAAAGTGAGTATTTATTGCATAATCCTTGATTAAATTATACAACAATTACAAGCCAAGATGTTTACTAATGTTTATATTTTATTGTTCCAGATGACGAGCTCCGGTTAACATTCCCTGTAAGAGATGGTATTATACTACCACCTTTTAGATTAGAACATAATTTAGCTGTTAGCAACCATGTATTCCAATTAAAACCGACGGTCCACTCAACGTTAATATGGAGGTACATATTTTTCAACAATTTCAATTGATTTAAATAAATAGCACAAAGGTTATAACGATAATTTGTTTTCTGTAATTGTCTATTAAAATACAATGATGAATTGTTTAATTTACAGGTCCGATCTTGAGTTACAACTAAAATGCTTTCATCACGAAGATCGGCAAATGAATACAAATTGGCCGGCAAGTGTGCAGGTCTCAGTCAATGCAACACCTTTAATGATTGACAGAGGTGAAAACAAATCATCACACAAACCATTGTACCTGAAAGAAGTGTGTCAACCTGGCAGGAATACAATACAAATCACCGTATCCGCTTGCTGTTGTGTAAGTATCAAATCAATTTATCATAGCTTAAATTGTCATTAGAGCAAATATGTGTTGCATATTTTGTTAAGAATGCAATATTCAATAATTAAGTACTTCACTTTCAGTCACATCTATTCGTTCTGCAACTAGTACATCGACCGAGTGTGAGGAGTGTTTTGCAAGGTTTACTAAGGAAGCGCCTTCTCACAGCGGACCATTGCATCGCAAAGATCAAAATGAACTTCAATCAATCGCCAACCAATCCCAACAATAACCCTAATATTTCAAACGATAGAGACAGTGTTGAACAAACGGCGCTCAAAGTATCACTAAAATGTCCCATAACATTCAAAAAGATAACATTACCAGCACGAGGGCATGAATGCAAACATATACAATGCTTTGATTTAGAATCATACTTGCAACTGAATTGCGAGCGAGGATCGTGGCGATGTCCAGTTTGCAAGTAAGTTACACTCTTTATAGCATTTATCAAATGAAGACAATGAAGATCATTGATAATAAATTAATTGTTTGTTCTATTACAGTAAACCAGCCCAGCTAGAAGGTTTAGAAGTAGACCAATACATGTGGGGTATCCTAAATACCTTGAATACCTCTGATGTGGATGAAGTAACTATCGATAGTGGGGCAAATTGGAAAGCAACCAAGATTCCTACAAACACCGGTATCAAGGTAAACAAAAAATTAGTTTAATTAGAATATTCCTCCACGTAATTACGAAAGGCATTTTATATCGACAATAATTATTAGGTTTCGTAAGAAAGTAGGTTAGCCTTAAAACATATTATTAATATTATTTTAACCCAACGTCCGATCAATAATATTGACCTGATTTCTAACTTTAATTTTAATTAAAACACTTAGAATTTATTACAAATAATGTTAATCCTTCCACAGCAAGAGGACGACAGCAATGATGGCAGTGGCAAAAGAGGGAAAGCAGTATCACCTGGGTCGATGAACATGCCAACAATGAACAATTGGGACATGAACCAAGCCCTATCACCCTACTTACCGCCTGACATGAACACCATTGCGAGTGGCTCCATGATTTCATCGTATAACCAAGGAGGACAAAATAGAAACTCGGGATCAAGTAATCAAAACTATGATTTCGGAATGAGCAATGGGCCAGGCAGCAACGAATTTGCTGGCAACGGTCCCCTTTCTCATTTGAATGATAGTGTCAACTCTTTGGACCCACTCAACGCTATGGAGAAAAGTCTTAATGAGCAGGTTAGTAGTCAATACCATGATAAAACAAACCATTTGTAAATAAAGTAAAAAATTTGCTCCTATACTGTACCTATATTTATTTTGTTTTACAAATAAAAACGAGCATCGAAGTATGTCTTGCGACAAAATCAAATCTATACTTGGGTATAATAAAAATGTACTAAGGCAAATTGTGTACATCGAAGATATTTTGAATTTTTTTGTTAGAGGCCACTGTACATATAATCGATACTAAAGCCAAATTTTATTTTAAACTTTTGTCTGTCAATCTGTCTTTTTGTTGACCTTGCATAATATCTTTAATCTAAATAATTTAGTAGAACTTGAGTTTAGACTATTAAAAAGAAACTAGGATACATCAATCAATTTGAAACATCAAGTCTGACTATTTGTAAAGACTACCACTTTCTACAACCGAACTACAGTTCGGAAGGCAGGTTTTGCTGAGAAAAGCCATCAATTAACCCAACAGTTGTTTAGAATACAAAAAACATACATTATTATAATTTACAACATTTAAAATCATAACAATTTCTTTTACTTTCTAATCCTATGTGAAGGTGGAAGTTGATCCAATGAACTCCAAGCATCTTTAGTAGTAGTAACCTCGACTTAGAAAATCTATAAAACTCACCTGGTTACAGATGCCTCACACGCCTCACACCCCACATACGCCGGGCTCCGCGCACACGCCGGGAGGGGGCGGCGGGGCGCACACCCCTGGGTCCAGCCACACTCCAGGCCCGCCGTCCGTCGACCACCTACCCCTCACCGACGTCGACATCCCAGCAGATCTCAACTTCGATCCAGCAGCCGTCATTGACGGAGAGGGCACAGATAATCTTAATGTAAGTAGTTGTATGAGTACTCGACATTTGCAGGAGACTGACCAGCGTGTTACAGAAAAAAAAAACTGTATCATTATCATCATTATCAGCCGATGGACGTCCACAGCTGAACAATAGGCCTTTTACATGGACCTCCAAGCACAACGGCCTCGAGCCGCTAGCATCCAGCATCTCCCTGAAACCCGCTTGATGTCTTTGGTCCACCTAGTGGGGTGTCGACCAACACTGCGCTTTCCGGTGCGGAGTCGCTATTTCAGCACCTTTGGGACCCCAACGTCCATCGGCTCTTCGAACTATGTGGCCTGCCCATTGCCACTTTAATATTAAAAATATTTGTATGCAAAAATTCAAAAATGATATATTTTATTCCAGCTCCTACCGGAAACAAATGTAGACCCGATGGAGCTCCTCTCATACTTGGACGCGCCGGCCCTGGGTGAACTGCTAGCGACTCCGCCTTCATCCTCGTCCTCGGCAGGATCGCATCCGCCGCGGGCGCCGTCGTCCGATGATCTCCTAGCACTCTTCGAATGAGCAAACGCGTGCGACTGGTGGGGCTTGCACGCTCCATCGGATGTGAACTGACGTGAGGTGATGCGATCTCGTTTAGTCATTCAGCTTCCGTGAGTGGTTCGCCGTGTACGGCGAAAATCCAGCTCTTCATACAAGTGGAGCCCGACATTGTGATACTAGATTTTAGTTCCTTCTCCCGAGTGAAAGTATTGAATGCCGCAGATTATCGCAATCAGAATCTCCTAAAATTAAAAAAAAAATTGTTATTGGAGTAAAACTTGCGGCAATCAGTGCGTTCACATTGTGTCTTGTTGAAACAACGGCACTGGAGAAAATTTAGTCGATATAATATTTTAGGTAATATTGTATTAAGGCGAAGGCAGGCATGCACGGGGTGTCGTGCATGTATAGTTCCTCGCACCGCCGCTCGGTGGCGCACCTAAGCTCCTTATATTCTAAACTCTAGTATAAACTGTAACACAAATTAAAGTTAATATCGTAATACAATTAACTTCTTATTCGATTCGATATATTATTATTATCATCGATGAAAGTTTTTGATTTGTGTCCATATTTTGTGAATAGTTCACCAAGTGTAAATAGAAAGAGTTTATTTTATTGATATTTGTTATTTGGGTGTAGTGAGGACGTCGCACCGCCTGTACATATAGCGTAGAGCGACGCGACTGTCGCGGAGGCATCATGAATCTTATAGTTCCTATTTAATGCGAGTGAACTATATCGTTCAATTGCCGTTTAATGTAAAATATTCCTTGACGTTTTCGCATATTCTGCATTTTTAATATAAGTCGTAGGATACGTGAGTATAGCGCTACTCGCTTTTTGGGTGATATATTCTAAATGAGTTGTTTCAATTCAACAAAACCTCCTGTAACAAACTAGTTGTTACAAAACTATATTGTAAAAATGTGAGAGCAAAATTGAACTCTGTTAAATTATTTTGCGTTATGTGAATCGAAGAATGATAGAAATATATTTTAATTTCTAAAAAGAGTAATGAACTGTATTATTTGTAAATAAGAAAATAGTTAAGCATATTATATTATCTAGTTATATTTAGGTGAACATGGCAGATACTTATATGATGGCCAGTTTTAGTGTAGTATTACTAAATTAAAAATCTACACATGGTTTTACATGTACATACAAATTACAAATACCATAATATACATACATTACATGTCTCCATGCGTTCAGAGTGCAGATGTACTTAAAATTGGGACTTAGTCAATATTGGAAATTATTTACCAAACAACTTTATAGAAAAAATATATTAATAGTCCAATACTAGAATAATATTTGACTGAAAAACAGAATTCCTATCTCGATTTTATTTCTTCTTCAACTATGTTTAATTTATTTACTTTCTAGAAAAATCAATCAGTAGATATTTTCTCCATATCTACATACTTGTAGCACAAAAATATGAACTTTTCTTAACTTTACTTTTACTATTCTGTACTCTGAAACGCCTGTTTTAATTCTGAAATCTTAAGCTATAAAAAATAGATTTTCTCTATCACTGCTCATCCTAATTCAACATTACATTTTATTATCAACATTACTTATGATTCATGATTGAAAGCAATAATATCAGATACATACATAAATATATAATTATCTGTAGATGTTATATTAAAATATATAAATATATATACAATTCTATTAACTGTTGAATAACTTGATAAATAATGAGAAAATTGTGATGAGCATTGTATTGAAAATATCACGTTTCACATATTTTCAAATGTTTAGTTCTATTCCTTTATGTATTGTATTTGTTTGTATTACATTTTATCTATATTAATAATATTTGTATTGTTTGCAGCAAGAAGTAATTTAAAATGTTTAAAAATCTAAATGGAATTAAGTTCCCATAAAACAATTTCCCACAAATGTGTTCTGTGACCAACAGAGAGATTAAAACAGTAAATGACAATTAATTAATTCTTGTAGAATAAATTCTCATTCTGTTGATGTCAAAGCTTCAAATTAAATAATTTATTTGTTTGAACATTGAAATTTACACTCATAACTTATTCCTAAAGTGTTAAAGAGCAGTTTATTAATAAACAATCTGTAACTTAGAGTTGTATGTAAAACTTCTCACTAACTTTTGTAAAAAATTGGTGATTTGTGCATCTTTACTTCATGCTATGTTTATGGACGCCTCTTTAGAGTTAGTCGACTATTATGAAACAATAAAATAAGTATAATATAAAGCAGTGGTCAATTATTCAAGCAGAAGTATACTTCTTGTGAACACATTTAGAACTAGTACACAGCAAAGCTGATTTGTCTAGTTGATCACAGCTTTTTAACTTTAAAATACATACTTTTAAGGGACCTTCAATTCCAGTTAGCTAGTTCTACTTATTGTAGTTAATATTCCTATTGGATGGATCATCAGCATACAGATTTTTGTGCGACCAAATACTTTTTTATAAATTATACCTCTGTAGGGTAAAAATTTAAATTTGTTTATATAAAAATCGAAAATATCATAAAAATGTATAGCATATCACATGATCACAAGGCGAAAATCCAAATGTGTGATTCATCCAAAAGAGTAAATTATTACAATATAATTATTTTGTTGAATATTGTAATGAGCTGCTGTCATAGTAGATTAAATGCTCATGCAAATTTAAGAAACTGCATTTGGAAATAAGTGAAGGGAGAGTTCTAAATAAGCGTACTGAGATTTCAAGTTCACGAAAAGCCAAACTGTACTATAGTAGTAAAGTTCAACCTACCACAATCATGTTTATTCAGGTTGGTATTCACCAAAATTCATTTTGAAATGTATAAAATGGGAAAACATAACATTTTTATGTTATTGAAAATAAAATGAACCTAAAACATTAACATAGTTCTTTTATTTATTTTTATTCTTAGATTACCTTTATCCATTGGGTATTTTAAACATAAAAATAATATAAAATGGAGACACAGAACCATCAAATCACTGTTATGATTTTGGTGTTAATTTAACATGTATAACCTACATTGATAAAAAACACAGGTAAGTAAGTACCTACAGAATAATAGAATTTTCACTTTCTTACAATTTGAAAAATTAAAATGTAAATTATACTTTGCTACTAAAAACAACTTGTTAAAAAATTTAAAAACTTGCTTTTGTATTGATACCAAGATCTTTACCTACACTCAAAATTTAGATAATTCTAATGAACTGATTACCTACTCAAAGAAACTTCTTTGGATCCTAATCCTAATAACTACTTAGTTTACATTTACAAGAGTTTCTTCTGTGGATTAGTTCTATCCACACAAGGATTTCTGCTGTGCCTCTATGATTAAAAAACCTCCTTTATTGTAATGTGAGTCAAAGAAAACCATCTGATAATAGATTTTGGATCTCTGCACATTCAACATAGAGTTCAGAATACACAGTATTTTAAATATAATATACACTTTGTATAAAACTTCACAGAATCATAAATAAATATTATTTGTCATCAAAGAAAACAATCAGAAATGTATTTTGACCTCACATAATAAATAGTACTTAAAGAATATAATTTTATGGTTGATATAGTTTGTATGAAACATGTAAGTATGCGTTTGTATGGTTCAATGTCTTTCCAGATGAAGCGTTTTACACGCGAGTCCACTCATCCGTTGACACTCACACGTAGCTTAGACACTAGAGCTAGCAATGACCTTTTTAATATCATAGAGAGCTAGAAGTTATTAATGTCTCATCCTGACACGCGCGAGTAGGAAACGCGCGTAGGCAATAGACATTGGCACGAGCCACGACAACTCCCTTAGCCATGTGGCACGTCGATTCTCTTTCTACGATCGCTAACGCTTCGAAAACTAGAAAGATGTATGGAAATGACAGATCTTGATCACGTGACCTGTCGATAGCAAATGTCATTCCCATACATCTTTCCAGTTTTCAAAGCGTTCGCGATCGTAGAAAGAAAATCGACGTGCCACTTGGCTAGGGGGGCAGGTTATATTATGTCGATCTCGTCTTGGTTCAAAATCGCCTCATCTGGACAGGCCTGGTAGGCAAATTAAGGTGCTGCTCAAACTCTACAATAAAACAGGAACATTTTTGTTCCGTTATGTAGGTTACGCTATAAAACAAAATATAATTACCTATCTTTATGTTATTGTATAAATACACGTACTTACTTATTTACCATCATGGGGAATACCACGGGACATGGGGAATGAAAAATCCTCCATCCATTACCTATTAGATGCTTTTATTTACTTTTACCGTCTTCCACAGTACCAAAAGTCAAAACACAATAAGTTCAAAAACCAAAGATTAATGTTAGTACGAATATTACGTTGGATTGTTTTCTTGGGATATAGTCCACAGAGAGTTGCGTTCGGAAACATCATATAATAAAACAAACTATCGTAGAGCTCATGGTATGTAATACATAGAGGAATTAGATATTATGATGAAGATGCATCGCACCCAATTTCTGCCACAAAATTGTCTGTCGTTTCTTGAGGGGGGGTGAGGTAACTCAACATCGAAAATATATTTTATTTAACAACAATATAATATTCTGTGTCTTTACACTACATTACTATAAATTTGATTCGTAATACACACACATGTAATTTTTACACAGCCTAACAATCTCATCGCCTGCACTGATTACACAGATGTTTTGCTTTTCCGTCAGAAGAATTGTTTCTTATATAATATTGTTTCAAATTTCATTGAATACTTACAAATAAAAACGTAAATTTTAGTGAACTACAAGTTGTTGACCGTTTTTTATGCCATTCAACTACACAAACCGGCATTTTTAGGGAGCTCTTTACACGACGAAAATTATTACAACAAAATAACATCGATTCTATAGTATACAGAAAAATAACATCTAGCAAGTCAGGTCCTTTTGTAATTGGTTTGAGAGTGTAGTCTATTTAACAGTTAGAATTACTACTGGATTCTTCAAGGTATTTTAAAATAAAAAAATCTCTGTTTAAAATTGCCGCTGACTTTAATTCAAAAATATTCGTATGCGGAAATAATGTCGCTGCTATGACCAACGTTTTCATGTATGTAGATTCGCTTCTTCTCCTTAGAGTATTTTATTCTTTGGTCACGACATAGGCTTAATACCATACGCCGTGGCGCGCATGTTAGGTTTACTGCTTTATTTGACGTCCGTGTTCTACAAGTACCTTTCGTAGAAACGCTGGCTTACTCTATACTAGCGGACAAGCGGCAATTTTAAACAGAGATTTTTGATTTTAAAATGCTTTGAACAAAGATTGAACTCAGGATAATTATATCGGTTTGGTTACTATGGTTTTACACCACCTAGTCCAAATGACTATTTAGAATTTAGTTGAAAATAATAATGTAAAATCGCGGCCACTGAGTATTTAGGAGTACGTGTCCATGATAATAAACAATAACTTAAAATAAAAATAATATTAATACTCAGTACGTGTTTTAACAAGTACGTCTCACCTCTAATAATAATTCGGGACATATTTCTAACTCTAGTACATAGTAATTTATTTCCGCAATCAACACATGCATAATCTCCTATGTCCAAAAGTCTTTGTATTGAAGTTTCGGCCCTTAGCCTTAATGTCTCACTCACTCTCACCCATACGTACTCGCATAGATAATACACTTATACTGGTACGTACTCGTAAGAATACTTGCCGACTGACGAGTCGAGTCGAGACTCGAGTCGTACATAAATAAATACAGCCTAGCGATTGGACCAAAGAATAAAACTACTTGGATTGGACAGTTCACAAAACGACGGGTCTTGGGCAGGTAGCGCGGGTGCGCCTTGTCTTACCTACCAGTTGAACGACACGAAACGATCGAACGAACTTTACTCTGATATATATTCTAATAATACCAACAGCTTTTTAACTTATTTAAATTCAATTTGATTTGAATGTGAATAAAATACCTCTGCATTTGGAACTTGAGTGTCGCGTTTAGCGGTGTCAGGAAACCAAACCTGATTTGAGTTCTTGTTATTTGTAGCGATACCAAGTGTTTATTTACTAAGTTGTGATGTGTTTTCATGGACTGTTGTGTGAACTATAAAATTTCTTAATTTGGGTATGTACTATGTACAATAAATAGATAAGTTATAAATTGTAGTAAAAATTGTATTTTTTAGTGTAGAATATAGTAATGTTTGCATTATTTCTTTAACGGTTCACAAGTCACTACGTAGATCCTGCCTGGTACTTACTTTGATTTTCTAGACAATTAGTATGCCTTCAATGTCGCCTTTGTCCTGAGATACCTAGAACATTGTCTGTTTTCATGTTGAAAAGTTTCGAAATCAATCCTGTTTATACAATTATATACTAGTTATAAACAAAGATTTTATAATATAGACATGTCACTAGTGAGTCGAAACTAAGGCGGACTAAAGTGGCTAACTAAGTGTCTTTATTTCATTTAGTCGCATTGTGATTGTGAACAACGAAAGCTATTTAAACAAATAATACCTAAATATTGTATACAATGTCGAGCACAGGAAGTGAAAAAACTGTAAAGATAAAAGGTACACATAACTTTAAAATGTAAGTAAACGCAAAATTTTGCAGGTGTGCGCACAGTGGAGTAGCTAAATTCGGATCACTTTTTGCGGTGATTTTGTAGCTACATAACATATCTAATAGTAGAAAATGTTTGGGTACCTATATCGGTAAACCTATTAATCATTGGACGTATAATTATAGAGCCTGTAAATAAATCCCAGTATCTAATTATCTATTTAAAACATTTTTTTTTCGTTTTCCAGTCAGCACGGAACGGCTATGCCGGTAGGGTGGTACCTAACTAGCCACGGCCGAAGCCTCCCACCAGCCAAAAAAGCTGATAAAGACTCAGTCCATTTCATCATTCAATCATTCTTTTCCTATTTTTTTATTAGGTAAACCTCAAACCTTCTTTATCAAAAAGTTTTGGTATACCTACATGTAAGTAAACCTATAGACAACGATTTTATACTATTATGTTATTAGATATGTTACGTGCCTACAAAATCACCGCTAAAAGGGATTCGAATTTAGCTACTTCACTGAACGCACACATGCACAATGTTGTGTATTTTCATTTTAAATGTCATCGAAATCGGTTTAGTAGTTGCGGCGTTAAAGAATAAGAAACATCCATACAAACTTTCGCGTTTATAGGTAATATTAGTAGGATACGATATAGTTTTTACAGTTCCTTAATACACAACTCGACATTGTAGAGAATATATTTTTGAATAACTTTCGCTGTTTACTATGAAACTCAATTAAATTAAGACAATTAGGCTTTTAGTACCTTTGTTTGCCTCAATTTCGACGTGCTAGTGACATGTCTAATAGTATAAAATCTTTGCCTAT
Source organism: Bicyclus anynana (assembly GCF_947172395.1). Lineage (NCBI taxonomy): Eukaryota > Metazoa > Arthropoda > Insecta > Lepidoptera > Nymphalidae > Bicyclus > Bicyclus anynana. The sequence goes on along the minus strand of NC_069094.1, from coordinate 9,877,513 downwards.
CGACATCACCACACTTTTAGTCCGCTTTGAAGTTTCATACAATTGTTTTGCTCCGCACGTCTTTTATTTAGTTGTTTACTACTTCCTAATGCTTTTTTTTATTTTTTTTTTTATTCTTTACAAGCCCTTGACTACAATCTCATCTGATGGTAGGTGATGGTAAGATAGAAGCTGGCTAACTTGTTCGGGGGAGGATGAAAATCCACACAATCTTTTCGGTTTCTACACGGCATCGTACCGGAACGCTAAATCGCTTGGCGGTACGTCTTTGCCGGTAGGGTGGGTTATTTTATAGCTGAGCTTAAGTTTTACTGACCGAATAAAAACAAATTTTGTTCTATTTTATAGCTGAGCTTTAAGTTTCACCATGTGGTGCAATCAGTCGGGAAATAGCTTAATTGCCACTTCTATGTACACAAGCTCTACACACAATACAGGTCTAAAGCTGTTTTGTAGTCTCCGTTTGTCTATAAGCACCGTTACAAAGGATCAAAGATACTAAAAGTTTCCATATACGGAATCTGATTATAATATGGGAGGGACGTTCACTAATGTTATGATTCAGTCGCAGTAATGACGCATGGATTTATCGGAAAATACTTAGATGAACACTGTTGCGAATAAAAATATTAATCTATACTTCTATACTAATAAAATAATAATAATATTAATAAAAAAGTTTGTGGTATTGACACAGTATACTTAATTGTACTGTGGTACTGGTATTGTAGGAAGTAATCTCTGGATCTATTGAACCGATTTTGAAAATTCTTTTACTGCTAGTAGTCCACGTTATTTGTGAGTGTCATAGGCTGTATTTTATCACGGGAACAAATACGCGGATGAAATCACGAACGTCGCTATTGTTTGTAGGCTATGGACTGAAGCGATGGATGAAATTCATTTTATGAAGATTTGTCAGTTAATTTTTGTAAGTAATATGAAAATAATGACCCCTAGCTTCATGACAACCCTTCGAAAAATCAAATTTTAACAGCCTCTAGCAAGGAGCTACCGCGAAGCTTAGGGTCTGACGACTCTTGACACGCTACCTCACGATCGTGATATCCCTTATAATAAACGGTTAGGTTTTCAAAGCATCAAAGCATCGTTACAGAATACAATCCTGCAGCTCTACAATCTTGATTCGTTTCGATTTGCAGTTCTCTTGGACTTGACTGTCAATCATGTCCCTCCAGTTATGTTGCAGGGAATTTCCGCTACCTGCCACTTGTAACAGTATCGCTGTATGGTTGAGCTTCCCGTACCCGTTTATGAACCGTTAGCTGAAGCACTTGCACTTTATTAGTTGTAAGTTGACTAGCGGACGCCCGCGACTTCTTCCGCGTATAAACCCTTCTGACATAATTTATTTTTGCTTCACTTTAACGGTTTACGCAGCGCATGCAACAGAAGCGTTCAAAAGAAATATTTTTTCTGGTTGTGCCACATTTTTTGTTGATCCTGTGCTCCTATTGATCATAGTAGCGTGATGCCTATAAGTCTTCCTCTATATACCTATGGACTATTCCACACAAAAATGTTTTTTTCAAGTCGAAACCTGAGATTAGCGCGTATGATTAACCAAACAGCTTCATCGTCAATCAATCAATCAATATTCATTTATTTCAAATACTTAGGCTTAGTGTACAAGCACTTTCGAAACGTCAGGTTAACCTCATATACTTAAGATATACATATATTTAATGTATTATACTTAAGATGATGGTGATAATAATTAGTCGAAAAGTTAATTATTAAAAGTAAATTAGTTAAGGTTCCAAATGGTCCGAGAAGAGCCCACAATAAAATCAGCCAGGTTTTCCTTTTTTAGTATCACCAATAGGTGTTTAAGTAGCCTGTCATGTAATACATTTCATTTCCAAGCGATTTTGTCGTTTACATAATCGTTAACACTATAATATGTCTTTTCTATAAGCTTGCGTTTAATAAAAACTTTGAACTTATTAATAGACATGCCAGTGGTTTCATGTGGCAGTTTTTAATAAAAACGTATTTAACCCTTAAAAGAATTACAATTTTTTTGTAACCTAGTGTGGTGTTCAACAATTTTACTTTTATTTCTGACATTAATACTATTACAATCACATCAAAATTATTATTACAATCATCAACAGCCTGTATCCGTCCACTGATGAACATGGCTTTTCTGAGAGCGCGCCACCACACATGACTCCGCCTTCATCATCCACTTCACTACCTTCTTGATGTCGTCGGACCATCTAGCTGGAGTGCGTCCTACACTGCGCTTTGGTACGTGGTCTCCACTCCAGAACACGTCTGCCCCAACAGCCATCTGTTCTGCAATAGATATGGCCCGCCCACTGCCACTTCAATTTGCTAATCCTTTGGGCTACTACGATTATTTTCGTTCTCCTATGGATTTCCCCGTTCCGGATTTTGTCCTTCAGAGATATTCCTAACATACCTACCCCTTTCCATAGCTCAGAGCTAAATTTGTGGATAGGCTAATCTCAGAGCTAAATTTGTGGATAAGGCTAATTGTCTGTGTCCATGTTTTCGCTCCATACGTCATCACAGGTAAGACGCACAAGACAATAGTTCAGCTTTATAATATTAATGTACTCATAGTTTCGTAGAGATCGCAAACATATTATTTATAAAGTACTTTAATTTAAAAAAAAATATATTCCAGACATTTTATTTGATTTGGTTACTTTTTACCTTGGCTTGATTTGTCGAATGTATAAAAATAAAAAATTATTCATCAGTTATTTGACCCGACATACTCTTCTACCACATTTGATTTAAAAGTAGATTAATTTAAAAATTTAACAAAATATCCTGCCCATTTGTAGATTAATTCAAAAATTTAACAAAATATCCTGCCCATTTGTAGATTAATTCAAAAATTTAACAAAATATCGTGCCCATTTGTTATCCCTATTTTTTTAAATAACTTGTAATTAGAGTAAACACAACGAAATGGTGAATGATTTTTGAATTATTTAGAGTAGTTCCAGACATTGTCCTTCCCGTTAACTTACACACAAACCATAAAAATCATTCTTAATATCTGTATGTCGATTCGTGTAAAAACCCTGGTAATGTTTTACTGAAAACCTGTATGCCACTAGCATACTTACTTAGTGAATGCAGTTCCGATTTTTCAATTGTATGTCACCACCTTTCTCTCATTGTCCTGCAATTAAAAACCTGTTTTCTTGAAAAAAAAGTATTTATTCATATGTATTCTTTCCAACATATTCATAAAATAATCCGAAACTCTACCTATTTCTTGACAAAATAATTGTCAGACTCACAGAACATTAAACATCTTAAGTTACGTTATCAACCCATATACGGCTCACTGCTGAGCTCGAGTCTCCTCTCAGAATGAGACGGGTTAGGCCAATAGTCCACCGCGCTGGCCCAATGCGGATTGGCAGACTTCACACACGCAGAGAATTAAGAAACTCTCTGGTATGCACACGTGATATTTAATTTCTTAAAATGCACACAACTGTAAAGTTTTTTTTAAACATCTTATTTTCTCTAAATTAATGTATTCTCTTAATATACCAGTACCAATCAGGTTATTTTTTATTATGTCTACAACCTGTGCTAATCTTTATATATGTCACAGTTAAATTGTAAAATACGTTAGTTTTTAATCTCACTCGCGATATTGTAATCTGTCGATATATTGTAAACTGAACATAATGATTACAATTTAACGTGTTATTTTTCGGTATATTATAATTTATCGAAGTGAAACCGTTAATTTGTCAAACAGGATGAATTTATCATAGAGTTACAAGAATATTACAGCGGACATAAAAAAATATTTTTAAAACATATTTTTATTTAGATTATAAACTAACTTATTTTACAATTCAACGGTAAGTAAGTAATGTAAGGAAGCTAGAACTGTATGAATTTTCATCTGATTACGATAAAAGGTTTTTAATGAAATTTTATAATCTTATTTATTTTGTAAAAATTCAGTCAATCTTTGCCTAATGTATGATTAGCGCGTTCAATCAAACAAACAAACTTTTCAGCTTTATAATATTAGTATAGATTAATTAACATTAACCTTATTTACCCGAATGTATCATAAAAATCAATATATTCAAACCTAGTCATCATCATCCTTCTAAGTTCGACATGTCGATTCTCTTTCTACATCGCAAACGCTTCGAAAATTAAAAAAATATGTGGGAATTACTAACATTCGTTATCTACAGGTCACGTGATCAAGTTATCGATCGGATCTGTCAGCCCCATATTTTTTTGTATTCCGAAGCGTTAATGTAGAAAGAGAATCGACGTTTCACATGGCTACAGGCCCGATCACAAAGACAATGTTCGATAATTCGACTCTCTTATCCGTCTATATTGCCTCGAACAGATTGCGAAAGTCGTCATTCAATGGGGATGATGACTAGGTTGGAATATATTAATTTTTATAATAAATTCGGATAAATAAGGTCAATGTTAACTAATTTATACATAAAAAGCAAAGATTGACTGGATATTTGCAAAATAAATAAGATTATAAAATTTCAAAATCTAATAAAAATCTTTTATCGTAATTAGATAAAAATTCATACAGTTTTAGCTTCCTTATATTAAATGTGTCATTTTTCAATAAATGAACTATTAACATAAACGCACAAATAACAAAGATATTAGTAATTTTGTTTGAACGCCCATACAAATCTAACAATCAGCGAGCCAACGACGTCACTATCGTGCCATTTTGTATGAGGCGTTTTTCAGGGATCCGCGGCAGCGCCGCAAATCTGACTCTTTAAATCCCTGTAGCTCCCAAAGTAATGATCGCAGATACCCTGTTACTTTTACAAAATTGCTTTACTATTAGCATACTCTTAATTAATATACAATTTAAAAAACTGTCATCATCCCTACATTCCTATAGGGGTATAAGGATAAGGCTCAGTTGAACCAGAAAGATTGTCAAACATATAATGTTCTAACATCTACTCGTATTCCAATAGGACATTTCTCTTCCAATATTAGTTCAGCGGTTTACCTGTACATTAATGTTGATATTGCTTGGGCAATTCAATTGCGTATGCAACTCAGAACTTAACTAAGACACGTATGGAGGAGGACATTGCCCTCGGTCGCCCTCAGCGCGACCGTCTGCCCTATAGGCCTAACCATAATAATTATGAGAAACATGATATTAATACCATGGCATCGATCAAAACAATCTAATGTGTGTATATATATATATAACTCAAAGGTGACTGACTGACTGACATAGTGATCTATCAATGCAACTGAAATTTGGCATGCAGGATGATGTTATGCCGTAGGTATCCTCTAAGAAATGATTGTGAAAAATTGCACCTCTCAGGAGATGAAAGTTTGTATAAATGTTCTTAGATTCTCGACTGATTGGACGGAAATTAAAGATTGGAGCTACTATGATGAAGACGTTCGCTAAAATATAATTTTTATAAATTCAACCCCCATGGGGATAAAATAAGGGATGATGGACTATGTAAATGTATTAGTCCAAACTAGGACCATCAGTACCTAATGGAACGGATAAATTAAGACGAAAAAAATAATTATAAATTAACAAACGAAAATATAAATAGAAATGGCGAATGGCATGATAGTGTATTTCGATTTTTACACGGACGAAGTCGCGGGCGTTCGCCAGTTAATGTATAAGAGCGAAAAAACTAAATTGATTTCAAGTAGGGTAACTTTACAAGCCCTTTTGAAACATCAAGTTCAATCTCTATCACCGGTTGTACTCGTATGTAAGTAAATATAAATACTTAGTGTATGTCTGCGATTTTCTCAAAAACTTGTATGGGAACATCATTTGTATGGGAACATCACAAAGGAGAACGGTATTTAAATGCGTAGTTTTCCAGAAGGTTTTAGCATAAATTTTGAAGGCGATTCGTTTTTCCTTGAAAATAAGCATCTTCGGAATTCGGTTGCCAAACTCTATATAATATAGAACTTTGAATACATTAAAGCTCGAGATTTGAATTGTGAGATAAGTAGAAATACACTAAGTATTAAATAATAATTGCTCAGAATGGAGTACTGTGTTGAAATCTGTAAGTAATTGGAACTGATTCTATTTACTAGCATGTGTATAGATAGCTACTGAACTTTCTGTTTTGAAGACAGTTAAAAGAAAATCATTTAATTAGTACATTACTGCTCACGATATCTATGTAAGCCTTGCTAAATGATTTACTTTGTAACTCGCTTAGTGAATAATTGTTGGCTATCTAGCAAAAGGCAATTGTTTGCTCGGGCACTTCGGAAATAAATGTATAGCATGTGATAGTAATCAGTACAATACTTTCCCTTTGAGTGAGAGGATGGTTCCGATTCTTACCTAATACATTGTACCTTCCTTACCTTCACTCTGTTACGCTTGGTGACACCAGCTTCACGATTATTACATCCTTGTTATTAATATCCGTTATAATCAAATCACCATGTGGTTTTATTGTGCCCCGCAGTTTCACTTGTATAATTACCGCGTATTTAGTCAACTAGCTGACGTCGCGCGGTTTCACCCGTGTGGTTCCCGTTCCCGTAGGAATATGAGGATAATATATAGCCTATAGCCTTCCTCGATAAATGGGCTATCTAACACTGAAAGAATTTTTCAAATCGGACCAGTAGTTCCTGAGATTAGTGCGTTCAATCAAACAAACAAACTTTTCAGCTTTATAATATTAGTATAGATGTGACTTCTTTAAAAATATGTTAAAAAGATTCTCTTAACAACTCTTATTCTCTTTTTATTGATATGTCACACAATGTAATTCGCAATTTTTTTTTTTTTAATATTCCTCAAAAGTTAACAATATATATTATTCTGATTTAGACTTTTCACAGCAGTTGTCCCGAAGAGTTGGAGAAAATTGACTGTGACAGACAGACAAATAGACACACGAGTAAACCCATGAGGGTTCCGTTCTAAAAAAGAACAGGAAGAAGAAGCAGATTGTATCGTACTCGCATGTGCATTTACTCGTATTATTATATCATTTTTCTCAGTTCAGTTTGATACGCACGCAAATCGTCAATGAGATGTTACTTCTACAATTCGAGATAAGCCATAAGGCTGGCTTGTTAACTAAAATCTGAATTATGAAACGACCTTTATTGATTTTGTCTCAAGGAAGCTACTTATATCTTATACTAACAGACTCGGTCAAACTTCGCTTTGATTTAAAATTATATGCGCATCTTCCCTTCCCCCAATCGTCCCTACCTTCACCCTGCCCCTACCCTAAAAAAAGTCCGTAAAAACCATCGTCGTACTTCAAGGAATATTCTAAAAAAAATTGCCAAATGGGTTCAACCGTCCTCGAGATTTGCGCTTAGCAACACAGTTCATACATTTATTTTTATATATGTACATATAGATTAGGTGATTAAGGCGAAAATAGGTTAACAATGTGACACATTATAAAATTATCGTTTTGATAAAATAATATCTAAATCTTTTCTCATTAAGTTGATTAATCTTTAAAAAAAATCTCCTACTTACGTTTTAGAATTTAAACTATCGTGAGTGTTGTTCATATTAATTGATTATGAAACACGGCTAAAACTCACGTGATATAAGGTCGGAGTATGCCCGACTAGTGTAATGTTAATCACTGTTCAATGAAATTGTGTTGTTGTTTGTGTTTATTAGTTTGAAATAAAAATAGTTCAACCCTCTGAAAGAAATAACATCTCACTGCATCAAAATTATATTGTGAAAGTATATTGAACTATTGCGCAATTTGGGGCTATGAAATGCTACATTAGATATTTAGAAGTAGTAGAGCACTTTTGATACAGCTCGTCCGAGGAAGTGTTTCTGCAAGGTTTATTACTGCAACCTATCATATTTTTTGTACTAGGATGACTGACTGACTAACTGATAAACTGAATGACTGTCAGAGAATGATGACTTACTAGCCGACGCTCGCGACTTCGTCCGCGTGAAATTTAGTTTTTCACAAATCCCTCGGGAACCATGGATTTTTCGGGATGAAAAGTATGAAAAGCCTTTGTGATAATCCAGAGTAAAATCTGTTTCTATCTAAATAACTAAATCGGTAACTAGCTAACTAACTAGCTAAATCGGTTCAGTAGTTGCGCCGTTAAAGAGTAACATCCGAACAAACATCCATACAAACTTTCGCGTTGTGATGATCTTCTTCTCTTCTCTTGAGACTCAATTGTTTTGGTAAGGTCACATACTGCGATATTATTGTACTACAATTTCAAAATGGTGTCCGATCAAAGGCTACTAATCTTCGAGCTCATTTTTGAATACTAATCATTTCGAATTTCGCCGTTTTTAGCTCGCGTTAGAAAACGAGATTTTGTAATTACTTACATGTATATGTTGTTCATTCTGTTTAAAATATCACCAACAGTAACCTACAACAATTAATCTTGGAAGGATCCTACTAATATTATAAACGCGAAAGTTCGTATGTTTTTTACTCTTTAACGCCACTTACTGCACCGATTTGGCTGAAATTTTATCAAACGAAGATAGACCCTGGATTAACACATAGGCTACTTTTATCCCGGTAAAATCCATGGTTCCCGAGGGATTTGTGAAAATAGAATTCCACGCGGACAAAATCCCAGGCGTCTGCTAGTATCTAATATTTGCTTCACGAACCCAATACAGGATGAGGCGAAAGACCTCACGTAATTCGGACAGTCATAATATAATATTCACTACAATGTTTGACCCGAAAGAGCCATGAAAACGAAGACAAATATTAATAACAGAGTTTAGATCTATGTAGGTAAATGTGTTTGTGTGTTAAAACGTCATTTGTAGTGAAGAACAAGGTTTCAGCTTGCTACTATCAGAGGACACTTCACTTTTCTTATCAGTTATCTTACATTAATATAAAAAAAGCGAATGTAACGCAAAGCACTTTCTGTTGGATTATTCGACAACTACCTAGTCGCTTTCAAAAACTACTGTACATTTTAACACTTATTCGTTTTTCATAAAAGAAATACTATAACGCTATGAGTTAAATTAATTACTTACTTATTATATACCTAGATTCGAACCCATACCCTCCGGAATCGGAGGTAGAGGTCATATCAACTAGGCTATCACGGCACGGCTATCCGGTCCGGGACATGCACCTCCAACTTTTCATTTGTGTGCATTTTAAGAAATTAAAATATCACGTGTCTCAAACGATGAAGGAAAACATCGTCGAGAAAATCTGCATACCAGAGAATTTTTTTAATTCTCTGCGTGTGTGAAGTCTGCTAATCCGCATTGTACCAGCGTGGTGGACTATTGGCCTAACCCCTGTCACTCCGAGAGGAGATTCGAGCTCTGTACTGAGCCAAGTATGGGTTGATACCGATACCTAGATACTTTACTTTTACTCTTTGTATCACTGAATGAAATTACGAAGAAAAACTTAGGTACTAAAAGTGAATAATTTTTATTTCAGTCTCAGAGTAGATCATACAGTAGGTATCTGTATATAAAACCTGGTCCTTCGAAACATAATTTAAAAATTAATCAATCAGATAAAATGTGGCCGAAAGTTTAAAGTATACATAACTAACAATATTACCTGATTATACATATGTAGAGAATCAATACTGTATGTTTAGATAGTCAACTGGTCTGTTCCGTTATTTCTACAAATCGGCACGCATACTAACATAATTCCCATTGCACTCTGACCACCTGCACACTAATATAGCTCTTACCTCTCAGGTTAGACAGGTGAATGTTGTTTGCAAACCACATATTAGTTACGACGTTTCAAAACTGTTATAACACCAAGTCTTGTTCTGCTGCAGACAAAGTTATCGTTTAGGTTTATATCTAATGAAAAAGAATGATAAAACGGGCGACGCATTTTAAGGCTATATGCAATGCAAGGCCATATTTTCAACGAATTTGCTAGTGCCAGTTTCCATATCTAAACTACTTAGGTATATATATACTCATAATTAATTATGTATGTACTTATGAATCATATTAGATTAATTATAAGTATAGGACTAATAAATATAAAAGCTTAAAAAAATCTGTTCTTAAGCTATTAATTTTTTTAAAGGTTTGAAATGTTTGCTCTTATTAACCGACTTCCAAAAAGGAGGACTTTCTGAAAGAACCACAGAAATTGTGTAATTTAAACGGCTTGAATTAAAACATCACTGGCTTGGCACCGCCTTCAAACTGATCAGAAGGTAGCACATAGGTAAGATGTTATTTTTTGCTTTTTAGTTTAGGAAGTCGGTTGAATTTTTTTTATTAAAATTTTTATTTTTATGAATAATATCGTTCAAGACCACACTCATCTTCGTGACAATCGACCTACTTACTATGACGCTACTTTGACGTGTTATGTTTGCTTAATAATCTCTCATATTAAACAATGAATCTGATTAAAAGGATTCTGTTAGAAAGGTAATCTATACTAATCCATAATATATAAATGCGAAAGGTATTCATCACGAAATATCGAAAACCGCTTGACGTACAATACGAAATTTGGCAGGGAGGTAGTATATAATTAGCAGGTATCCGCTAAGAACGGATTTCATGAAAGGGCTGGATTTAATGATGTCTAAGGACGGACGAAGTCGCGGGTGTCCGCTAGTATTATATAGGTAGAGTTTGTGGTGTTTTGTTGGTGGTAATCTCTGGATCTACTGAACCGATTTTGAAATCCAATCTTAAATCACTAAAAAGTGACGTTATTTGTAAGTGTCATGGGCTATTTTTTTTTGAGCGAACTAACAGACGCCTGTGACCTGGTCCGCGAGAATATCTGTGTAAACTTTCATTATACTTTAACAGAGAAGTGCATTTTCAGTTAATAGAAAAATACCTACATATGGTTTAACTTACTGATCAAATTTGATTTAACACAGACAAATGGTATCAACACACTTCACACAGTAAATAATGAACAGCTACATGTGAAAAATAAGTATTTCATTACCTTTTATGAGCTTGCTTGCTAGTTTGATAACCATTGGAACACGTAAGGTCATACAACAATACAATACAACAAAAAATATTTAAGTATACTATTAGTATTATATTTAATCATTGCCATTAGGTGGCGACTTTTAGTGTATGTACTTAGAAAATTATCACTTCTATAATTCCGTTTAGAGCAAATAGTGCAAATATTTCAGAGTAATGTACCTATATACCTGAGGTTGAGTAAGATCCACGAAATAATGCTTTTAAGGTTCCGTGACTTAAAGGAAAATATGGTACCGGTCCATGTGTACGGTGTAACTTAAAATATTGGGTTGTCAAGTTATTGCGCACTAGTTATACCTATATTTCTTTCGTTCTCGCTTAGAGCAAGCTCCCAAACTGTCAGTTAAAAAGAAAGTAAATAACAATTACGATAAAGATTAAAATGGCAGAGAAAGTGTTACAAATACGGGACATTTAAAATAATAAATAGTTATCCTCTGACCTGCTTCTAAAATTCGCCTTTGTGTAGTCATTCATTCATTACACATGAATAGTAATAGAAATAGTCTCGTGACAGAGAAATTTATGTTAAGAAATAGTATACTACCTGACTTGGCAAAACGTTGGTCTGCCATGTTTTCTTTAATACAAAAATACTAAAAACGTGATTATAATAGTGAAATGATCAAGTCTAAACACAAGGTAACTGTTGTAAACCGTAAAAGAGTTCCCTCGTGTGTTGCGAATCCATCATCAGATCGACTCCAGACCTTCATAAAGATGAAATGTTTTAAAGCGTGAAAGAATACTTTACGACCAAATCTATCAAACAAACAAAAAAAATTAAAATATTGTCTACGTATAAAGCCACTATTACACTTTTTTAGTTATAAAATAAATATATTTACGCAAGCCGACGCCCCGCGTCGGGGATAAAATATGGCCTACGACACTCACAAATTACGTGGCTTTCTAGTGGTAAAAAAAACTTCAGTAGATGCAAATATTACCCCCTACAATACCACAAACTTTAGAAAATTAGTAAAGAAATGACTTTTTGTTTGTTTGTTGCGATTTAACTCGATTAGTCGACCACTGTTAAAAATTCTTTTACCTTTTGAATGCTACATCTTCACCAAGTAACATAGGCTATATTTTTTCCCGTATTCCTACGGGAACGAGAACTGCTCGGATGAAACCTCAGAGCGTCTGCTAGTGTTGTTATAATTTGTACGGAATTATTCGTTTAACACAAGCACTCTTATTGTTATTATAAGATGCGGGTGGACTTGTCTCCATGATGAAGTTTATGAGTTTGCAGCGCTAACGGCAGGACATCCGATAAAACTGATCGTGTGTTGGTCTCGATGTTCATGACATCATGCTGATCGCGTCCAACACTCATTCAGTTTTATCGGAGGGAGGTCTACCATGAAGGATTTTATTAGGTTTCTTTTTTTATTCTTTAGAAGTTAGCCTTTGGCTACAATCTCGCCTGATGATAAGTGATAATGCATCTAAGATGGAAGCGGGCTAACTTGTTAAGAGGAGGATGAAAGTCTACACGACATCGTGACGGAACGTTAAATCGCATCACATACATACATCTTTGCCGCTAGGGTGGCAACTAGCCACGGCCGAAGTCACCCACCAGCCAGACCTGGGTCAATTAAGAAAACCTCAATCGGCCCAGCCGGGAATTGAAACCAGGACCTTCATCTGTGATCCTCGAAAGCCGTGAACAGGTATACCATTGACGGCCTCCGTGGCGCTGTGGTATGCATATGTAGTATTCATGTCTTGCTTGTACCCAATTACTATTCTATATATAGATTTTATTTCATATTAATGCTCCCAGTTTATCTCGCAATCATTTACGTGTATCACGATGCTAGTTTTTCTATTCGGCTCCCGGCTGCAACTCGTTTGGTATCCGGTCATTGAAATGTGTACGCGGTAATAGGTCCGTTTATATCCACAGACATTTAGCGTGCCAGTCACGTGCCGTGACAGACAAAATAATATTCATTTAAACGGTGTTTAATAATGTATTTATATCTATCGTAACGCGGCCTTACACAAATTAAAATAAGACCGCCTTTACCAAATGACAATGAGTGCCATTAAGACATTAGCACCGCGTCTGGGGGACTTCTTTCGTGAAAAGGACTTTAAGTGTCTAGCTACCTGCTGGGCAGTGTAAATAGACGTTGTCTGTAGCTGTCTGCCACGCTACTTGTCTGTGACGCACTGTGTCTGTAAATATAAACGGACTTTTATACGTGTTAATGTAACTATAGATAGATAATATTAATGCATGTTAAACTAGTCTATCTACCCTTTTAATCGATGTTTTTTTTTACTATTCACGTAACTAAATAATAAATGCTAATGTGTTTGTTTGTCGCGCTTACACCATTAAGCCGATTTTCAAAATTCTTCCTAATGGTAGGTAAGCTACATTATCAGCGAGTAACATAGGCTATATTTTGTCACCGTATTATCACGAGATCGGGAACTAAGGGAGTGAAACCCCGAGGCGTGCGAAGGTCTATACTTACTTATATTAAAGAGATAAAGTCTCTGGATCTATTACGAAGCCACGTTATTTGTAAGTGTCATAGGCTAAATTTTATCTCCATATTCACACGAAAAAGGGGTGAAACCGCGGGGCGTCTAGAAACTGAACTTTATATATATAAGTACTTACTCGTAAAATATACAATAAGCTAAGTTCTTTAGTAAAATATTAAGTTTAATAACCTTATAATGTTAAGATTAATATATTAAGTTAAAATTAAATTACAAAATTACATCCAATATTATACGTAACGTCGTGTTGTTTTATGGAATTTTCATTTACAATTTTAGGGTTTGTACATCCTTTGAAAAACCATCCCATTGTTAGTTTACTATGGTTAAATTACTAGAAATCTTCTTACTATATAAAAATAAGTCGGGTTTTCCTTCCTGCCGTTATAACTCCAGAACGCACGAACCGATTTCCACGGTTTTGCATTCGTTGGAAAGGTCTTGGGCTCCATGAGGTTTATAGCAAAGAAAATTCAGGAAAATTTTCAACAGAAAAGCGGAAAAATCTTTTTTCACATACAGCGCCATCACTGATACATAGCATGTACTACAAACCAATATTGTAGGGGTAGGGTAGGGGGTAAGGTAGGGGTAGTCGAAAGTTTACATCGAGTTTCGATGATCGCGGGCGTCCGCTAGCAACATATAATAAATCATTAGTCAATTAAATATAGTAAATTAGTAATTTATAACAAAAATGTTTCGCCTATTGCATCATAATATTATGACCTATTTAGAGCTAGAGTAGGTCTTAGGGTAGGGGTACGGACTTCTTGCCATACCCTACCCTAAAACCAACTCTACCCCTACCCTACCTCTAAGCGCACATAAGTCAAAGTGAAGCTTGGCCGAGTCCACTAGTTAATTTATAAATTGTATACGGAATCCTCGCAATGCTGTGCAGTCATTGTACACTATTTATTATTATAAGTTATATAGCGACATTGTTACTTTAAATGCTAATTAGTTTAATATAAAGCTGCTTTATTTTAAATATATTTATTGCCCTAATATTTCAACAAGATAGATCGCACACTTATACATGATAACAATTTTGAATCCTCTTTTGACTGTATAGAATGTATGAATAGCAGCCTAATTCACTAACTTTGACGTATGTTAGTTGACAATACGAAATTCAGATTCTATGTAACACTTTTGACTCTGACAAAGGACATATTGTCCTAATTTTGTATGGAGGCTGGGCCTTTATTCCGAGTGTCAACTAAGCAGACCAAATTATTTTTATCTTAAAAGAACATAAATAAAATAATGGGCTTAAAACCTAATATAAAATATTTTTGGACATCGCATTTTTTTATTAATTAAATAAAATGAATTTTTTTCATTAGGTGACAACATTCATTAAGAATTTTTATCATGGCAACATGCTTTATCTCACAACAACATTTATCTCACACCCTGACAGATTGTCTGTTTACTTGTGTCACATTTGACAATATTACATGACATTGACAGCTTACACCGGATATGAATTCAATTCCAGTTATTTTTATTGGCTGTTTTGAACACTTTTTTTGCATCGTCTGTGTTTAATTAGTATTTCAGTAAAAATACTTTCAATCTGCTGGTAAATTGTAAATAATAAAGGCGCCCATTTTAAAGCTTTTTCAAAGTCACATAGGAGTTATACTGGAGGAGTTATACCAGGCTATCACTGGCTCTCAATCTATAAGTAAATACTGTAAATATATATTCTATGTTCACGGTCACACACACACTTACATGTTATGTTCGTGATAAATTATTATTATGTTTAATGAAGCTCATGACCTTGCAATATGTATTTGGAGAGAGGCATTTGATCAAGGTGACAATCTAGGGAACAATGTAGATATATAGGAAACTCCATTTTCTTCTATAAGTACCTACTAATATTACAAATATTAGATTGTTTGATTGATTATGCTACTGAACCGAAATCCTATTCCTATATAAATATATAAATAAACCATGGCAAACGCTTTTCTGCCATATAAATTTATTTCATACAAAAGTTGAGTTTCGTAGGAGTGCCAACTCAAACACCGTGACACGAGATTTAAAATATTAGTTAGATTGAATATTTAATATTTAAAAATTGGTAAGTAGTTATTGAACTAGCGATATCGTTACTATTGCTGCGTGACGATAACTTCACGCCAACTCAAATGTGTATCAGATAACATTGTTCATAATTTACGTTAAAGTTCATTATGTGAACAAATTACTTCCTTACTTTCTAATAGATTTAATTAGGTCACTTATCAGATTAGGGAAAATATATGAAGCGCTGCCTCGATGGTTGCTAAGTAACTAGCTTAAGATGTTTTTAATCTTGAGGTTCTGGGTTCATTCTTAACGCTAATTCACTAACGACGTATGTTAGTTGACATAATATACGAATTTGAGATTCTATGTAACAAATGTCATCCGGTGCTTACTGACAATCCTTTGTGGATATACCTACAGCAGGTAGATGACTTATCTCGGTTGATTTGATGTTTATTTTAATGTTGTAAATAAAGACCAAATTAGTAAAAAAGCTGGTCAGATATAAATATTTAGAATTCTACAAACTTTCCCGTTTATAATATTAGTAGGATAGGATTTATTAAAAGTCGAAGTTTCAGGGTTTGTTAGATCTCTAAATCTACTGAATAAATTTAGAAAATTCCTATATAAAGCTAAAATCAGTGAGAAACATAGTATGCCGTATTCCCACGGGAAGGGCTTGGTACTAATCTATACTAATAAATATTATAAAGCTGAAGAGTTTGTCTGTTTGATTGAACGCGCTAATCTCTGGAACTACTGGTCTGTTTTGAAAAAATCTTTCAGTGTTAGATAGCCCATTTATCGGGGAAGACTATATGATACATATTATCTCCGTATTCCTATGGGAACAGGAACAACGCGGGTGAAACCCGGCGGCGTCAGCTAGTAACTTTATAAACATCGTGTCTGTAATTTTAGTGATTGTCGACCCATACTAATCCCTATCAAAAGAAGTCTGGTATGTATTCTCTAATCGACAAAATAGCATGTGTTTGTGCACAATAATGTATTTTTCGACTATTATAATTTACTATTAAATCACAACATTCCAAGGATTTAGTAATTTGACCACTTTATCTACTAGATAAAGGAGATATCGCAAAATTTAAATAGGTTAATTAAAAGAGTACTATAATTTAGTTTGTGAGACACGATTTAAGTTATCATAATTTTATTCCTAATTAGTATATTAGTTTTGGTCACTTTTTTCAATCAAATTTTTTTGATTTTTAGAAAATCACCATCATTCATGTTCAATGTTCATCTTTCAAATTCTTAATTTTTTCTCCATATCATATACATAATTCAATTTATTAAACAGTTACATTGAAAATATTTAAAGTACTTACTTATATACATATAATTTGCATTTAATTATGTAGTTTGGGTTTTTTTACTAGTTAGTTTAAATTAATATTCAGTTTACCTTTTTATGTCATAAAACTTCAATACGTATTAAAAATACGTTTTAATAAGAGTAATCTACTGATAACATCTATTTTAAAATTATTTTCAAGAGATTGTGACTTATTTATAAAATGTAGGAAATAAATAAAGACGAAAACAGGTAGCGTGGCGGAAGACGTAATCCACTAAAAACTTGGACCGTTCTACATCACTAGAGTCTACTACGACTTTGTTACCGATCATTATCTGCGATCTTCACACTTCATTACCTAACTCAATGCCAGTGCAAATCTATACTAATATTATAAAGCTGAAGAGTTTGTTTGTTTGATTAAACGCGCTAATCTCAGGAACTACTGGTCCGATTTGAAAAATTCTTTCTGTGTTAGATAGCCCTTGTATCGAGTAGCCCAAGGCTAAAGGCTATAAATTATCCCCGTATTCCTACAGGGACGGGAACCACGCGAGTAAATCCGCGTAGCGTCAGCTAGTTGTCAATTAAATTAAACTTAATTATCGTAGAAAGTAAGTAAAAACAAATTTACACGTATTCCTCAAAGTGCTGATTTTCGTATAAAAAAATTATATTTGAAATAAATATAGACAGTTTATTGTAAAAATTAAACTAAAAATGAAAAAAATCTACCAACTTCAAAAACGTAAAACATACTGACTAAACTAAAAAGCAAAAAATAATATCGTTTTAAGTTCTATATATCATATTATGTACTAACTGATGATAAGTTTGAAGGCAGTGCTTAAAATACATCATCGGGCTGATGATGTATTTTAGCCATGTAAGAATATCATAATAATTTAGGTTTTTCAGCCAGTGTTCTTTCATGTAGTTCTTTCAGAAACGGCTTAAATTAACACAAAAACCTCCTATTTTTTTGTTTTAAAAACTGAAGTAGATGTTGAAAAATATGAGTCTTTTAATTTTCAAGATTATGCAAGGTTGTATTTAGAATATTCAATTAAGAAGAAGACTGTTTGTTTTTCCTAGAAAAAAATATTATAAATAGTCTTTATTAGCGTATTAGGACAGTAATTGATTGTATTTTTTTTAATTATGAAGGAAAAATTTGCTGTTTCAATGCTTACGGAAGGAAAATAATTTAATAAAAAAATAACTTCTACGTCAATTAGTAATTCCTTAGCATAGACTTTTTCAAGGTTTTGCTATACTGCCTTGTTTCTACACGAATGAATAAAATCACGTACATTATTTTGCTACAACCACTTATCATGATACCAATAATCATAGTAATACTTTGGCATCATGATATCTGTTAGGAACAACTAGACACTACCAAAGAAATAGTCCTGCGACTGTCTTGTTTTGTTAGAATAAAACTATGTATGCATTGTGATTTAGAGACGTCATCTCTATATTTTATATTTGTATCATATATAATTACTGAGTTATCACAGTTTTTCTCCTACAGGTCAAACCGAAAGACAGACATTCGAGTATACGCATGCGCTGCCTTAACCATTGCGTATTATTTAAATCATATACTAAGGTTCATTATTTATACAACTAAACTTAAATCCTTATCAAAATGAATTAATTAAAAAATAATCAAGAGGATATTATAGAGACTAAATTTTCCCTTTACAGTATGTTAAATAGCTAAATAGTTTTGGAGATAATACAAAATTTCTAAAAGACGCAAAAATGTCGCTATAGAACGCATTGTGGTTTTACCCGCGTAGTTTCCGTTCCCGTGGGAATATGGGATAAAAACATAGCCTCAAACACTCGCAAATAACTTGGCATCTATATTAGTGAAATAATTTTCAAAATCGGGCTAGTAACTTATAAAACACCTACTTTTATTGATCTCCAAGGCAAAAATACTTTCAGTTATTTTTAAATTCGACACAACACGATGACCAAGTAACAAAATTGAATCTGCGTTCTTCAGACTAACACACACTAAGCACACTTTAATTACAGTTTAATAGCACAGCTTACCTATACTATACATATGCTGATAGAAAATTGCCATTTACTTGTCCTAGATATTGTCTAAACCACGTTGCGCAAGAATTGGCACATCCTGTCTTTTGCTGCACATAGCTTGTATGTCATAAAATATTGTAATTAAATCGCTGGCAATTGCAGCAATTTTATTTCGCACCAGTTTTTATCAATGCTAAAGATAACATCGTACCTACGCTTAGATCAACAATTCGCATTTGAAAATTGACACTTCACTTTTGTAAGTTTATTTTGTATTTATTATTTGATCTCCAGACGGACGGACGACTACCCTATATCTAATTTAACCAGTTTTATGTCTATTTCAGTTACCATAGGTAGTAGGTAGAGGTACTATTAATAAACTTTAAACTAATGTATTATTATCGCTTATAACTTCACTCACATTCACAAGCTGTACCAATAGTGACAGTAGGTTTATTTGTTAACTAAAACATTTGCTCATCAACTCCGACAGTTGTAGGTTTATAAGGTAGTAGATTCAAGGATTCAGACCCTCAAGTAGGTATATAGTCAGACGGTTGAGTGTGTGGAAACCTGCTACCTCGCTAAGTTACAGGATTCAAACTTCATAGCTGCCTATAACGTATTTACTTATGGTAGAGGAATAGGCTGACTTTAATTCTGCTTTTAAGTATAAAATAAGGAAAGCTTCTTCATCGTAGGCCCTTCTCCTATTATAATAAGATAGGTACTAATCTTCCAGGCCAAGGGCGTGAAATTGATCTCGAATAACTTGCAAGTATGTAATTATGGCTTCATGGCAATTAGTTCAAATTACATATTTTCCAGAGTAATTATAAATGGCTAGTCTGCTATCATATTCACATGATTTATTCATCAAGTAGTGCACCTTGATCAATGCATTACAGTTCGTTTTATGTAGGATGGTGCAGGTGACAAAATGTTTCACTCTTTAAACTTTGCCGCGATTCACGATAATAGTACGTATTGTGAACGTCATACAGGCGACTGTCATCGTACCCATGAAAATATGAAAAACACTTCCAATTCACATTCAGAAATCAGACTGTTCTAACATTAGAATTAATTAATTATTAATATAGTCTAGACTGCAACTCTTAAATTGAAGTGTCTGCTGCTACCACAGACACTAGATAAATAAATAGACAATCGATAAAGCACTTGAGCTAGCTAGCTAGCGCTCTGTTGCCTACAATTGATATTTTGTAAGCCTAGAATCATTGACTTCTGAAGAAGTTCTTCTAGTCCTCGAATCTGATTCGAGGACGAGACATCGAATCCTGAAGTTGCATCCTTCCATTAAAGAGCCTACAACATTTCGCGGCCTACATACAGCAGATATACAATATACATACAGATAAGAAATACTTAGATCTCATCAATACTTGCTGTTAAGTATTATTGTAGTTAAGCGCATGCCTATCTAGCATAAAAAAGCCATCGGTATCTATTTATAGTTAGACTGGGCAGTGCCGGTTTCGAAGAATCTATTAGCCATTAGCGGAACGGACGTGGCGACAAGTTGAAGTTACCATTTAAACAATACCAAGATAAGGCCTGTAAACAAAGAACCACACTTATACGACACCGGCTGCATTGTGTTGAGGGCATGAGAAATCTGTAACCCGAGCAAATTTTTATGGGAACGTGAACTCGTCATACATAGTTACGCTTCTTTGACAAAGTTACTGTTATGAATAATATTTGTAACGTATAAAAGTTTGAATAATTATTGATGATACTCTTACTAACTTTTACAGGTGGGTCATAACCGTTTTGTTTGGAAATCCTTAAGAGAGTTAATAGTAAAAAAATATGATTTATTACGACACTAAATATGTTATAAATAATTTTAGTTTACGCTATAGTGAGTACGCACGCATTATCTATATCTTATTTAAATCCGGTCCCTTAACTGTAGAGTGATTGGATTATAATCCATCCAGTCAGTAAAAATAGATAAATTATAAGTATTACAAAATATTTTGTATTTAAACCTTACATTTAGTTTCAGAATATACAGGTACTTTTGCATTAGCAGGGCCCGTTCAAAGTCTGATAACGAAGTTACAAAATAGGAGCAAGAAATATTCCACTATTCTATTACTAGTTGTGTAATTTTATCTCAAATCGTAAAGTAGTGAATTACTTTTATTTAATATACAATGTAATTTGTACCAATCCCTGTTAAGTTCTTAGTTTGTAACAACTTTTGCAAGAGTAATTTAGGTCAACAGATGCTCTGCCTTTAATTCAGGTTAACGCAATTCTGTTAATTGGTCCTCTAATCGCCTATGCAGACTATTACATAGATTAACCACTTAAGATTCTCACTATGGTAAAGTCATTTAGTATCAATTAAATAGTTTACTATGTATTTGAAAGAGAAAACAGTTCGTATCGAAACATACGAGTATGCGTTGCTTTAAATCCCTCTTTATTGATATTAATTAATACATTTATTGATATTAATTAATACATACTAGCAGACTAGAGTTTCATATAGCTTATGACACTCACAAATACTTTATTTAGCTTTCTATTAGAAAAATAATTAGTAGTAGTAATTTTAGTCTAGAGATTATTTCAAACCCCCCCCCCCCCCTCCCCCTAACCTCAAAAGCTCATAAACGTTTACCTCTTTATAATATTAGTAAGTATAAATTTGTGTATATTATTAAGTTTGTATATGCAGCAACTTAATTCTGCACCGTTTATCCAATTAAGTTCTTCACAACCATCTACGTTCTTGACAATAAGATAAGCTAACTCAGCTTAGCTCATTGGGATTAGTGCTACAAGGACAGACTTACCTATTTTACTAAACTATAGTGTGTTTTTAATTTATTAATGAAACGGTTTTTAACCGACTTCAAACAAAAGGAGGAGGTTCTCAATTCAACGCGTATGGTTTTTTTTTAATGTTTGTTACCTCATAACTTCGTTATTTATTAACCAATTTTGAAAAATCTTTTTTTGTTTGAAAGAGTATACTTCCAGATTAGTCCTATTTCATTTTCATAAAAATCGGTATAGTAGTTTTGTTAAAATCAAAATAACTGAAATACGTCTTTGAACTCGGTTCCATTTTCATGTTAAAAATGTTATTTTAACCTCATAATCCACTACTACGTCCCAATATAACTGTTTGCTTTAGATATCTATATATAGGTATATGTACATATAAGAACATTGTATAAACACCTAATCGGTGCAAATATTATCTTTCTATCTTATCAGCAAAACGTAAGCAAAACGTAATGTCGGCATTCAATGGACGCTATAAACGAAACTCCTAAAAAATTTGAAGTAAATAAAATACAGTCTCTTTAGCACGCTTCATTCAGGAAAGAGTTAAAATCGTAACAAATAAATATATTTGTTACAATTTTAACTCTTTCACAAACCAATAGATATTATTATAAGCTTAAAATTTTGATTTCTTTACATTTACATGTACGCCAAAAGATATGGTGTACTTGTTTAGTTACAGTAAAACATAACCATGAAAACAATTTAAACTTTAATAAATTTTGCTGCCTTTAAAGACTTTTCTCAAATTATTATTAAGTAGCGTAGTTTTAATAAAATAAAGAATACGATTTATTTACTGGGTGATTAAATATCTTAAATAGCTGAAAAGTTGTTTCAATTATTTCAACAGATATTGCTAATAGCTACAATAATTTAGTGTTTATGCTTGAAGTAGATACGCTGTAAAGCCTTTGCGTTGCTCCTTATAGCTGATAGTAGACTGTATAGTAGAGTAGGCACTTACCACTTACTACTTACTAAGACAGTTGTACGTACAAAACCGTAGACTACGGACGCCTTTCTCGGGTCTGTTACCTCGTCGCGACCTTTAGCGGACATTTCTATGGATGTTCGCACCTCGCTGATTTTGAAATGAATTTTTGGAGTCCCAGTGCACATCGAAAAAATACTCTTTTTTAATTATTAAATATATATGTTTGCATTTTATATTCGCTTATGAAGAGATAACCAAGTGACGTTAATGTTTGTTTAGTGAAATTGGTGTGATACTAGGATGCAGTGTACAATGTCTGTATATTAAATTTCTTGGCTTTGCGGTTGCAGTTTGAGTTGAAGGTATTTTTGTTGTAGTATTTTGATTTAAAATGTATGTGACTGCTTTAGGAAATGATAAATTGTTCGCGGTTGGTAGAGTTCTAGTTATTTAGCCATAGATAGTTTACGCTAGGGAAGTTCTCCACATAAAGGTCACATGAACAAGTCATTCGGAACAAATTACGTGAGGTAAAATAAACGTGTGGTTATGCACCAGTTTTTGTTAATTTAAAAAATCATGGATATTTATAGGACACTAGCTGACGCCGCGCGGTTTCATCCGTGTGGTTCCCAATCCCGTAGTAATTCGGGGATAATATATATACTATAGCCTTCCTCGATAAATGGGCTATCTAACACTGAAAGAATTTTTCAATTCGGACCAGTAGTTCCTGAGATTAGCGCGTTCAATCAAACAAACAAACAAACTCTTCAGCTTTATAATATTAGTATAGATAAGTTTTGTATTTTAAGTCGAAAATGCTTAATCACTTTGCCTAAATTAAACGAATACGGTAACATTCCATAAACGTACTACATACTTAATTACTAATTGTTGTACCTAAATGATTTATTTTCAATGTATTAGTTACCTACTTCCTTAATTAGAATCACATTTATAACGTAATTTGTACAAAATCAATCATATTGTATGATAAAATAGTAATGATAAAAACATAATTCACTATGATACAGTTTTTGCATCCTATTATAGCGATAAATATTGTTTCCCTTTTCCATAACTGTTCATTCATGCGCTACAAATTGTAGCATAAATGATAATTCAATGGAAACAACGTTAGCATATAATAGAGCAATTTTACATTATCTTTTTATACGTCGGCAGATCGCGCAAATGCAGCAACGATGCAGGCCGCAAGGGACTCGAGCAGACAAAAGAGGAGCGTAAAAAGACGGAACTCCAGAAAAAAATCCTTATCGCCCTCAGACTTGAAATGCGTGCGGGACACGAAAAGCGAGAACAAATTGAACGGTAAACGATCGTTATCCGAGGGGTCAGTGAAAGTGCGACACAAGAAAAGTAACATACAGAGGACTTTGACCCATCCCATATCGTGTGCCGATTTCGATGATGTGCCGAAGAATATAGACGAAGTGTTTACAATGAAAAGTGTTGTGCCTCAAGAAAGTGATGAGTCCAATTTGCCTCCAACGAGCAGTGATAGGGATACGGAGGATGATGTGCGTGTTTTACCCAAACCTGTGATTCAAAGACCTCGCTGGGACTCCGGTAGCGAGATGGATTCCTTGGTAACCATAGCGGTGAAGAAAGCGACTGCACGACGTCGTCGCGCGCCCGCCAACCTTGGTAAGTATCTCAAAGATATTTGCATTAGAATAGGCGTATC
The DNA here is from genome assembly GCF_947172395.1 of Bicyclus anynana. Lineage (NCBI taxonomy): Eukaryota > Metazoa > Arthropoda > Insecta > Lepidoptera > Nymphalidae > Bicyclus > Bicyclus anynana. The sequence goes on along the minus strand of NC_069094.1, from coordinate 9,853,014 downwards.
TAAATAATGCTAAGCATTGCAAACGTGATCCATTGGAGAATACGGCCGACACGTTATCGAATGCTATTTATTACACAACTTTATCTTGTGTACTAGTTTTCAGCCGCGTAAGAATAACTGTTTTTTTCCCATATCAGAGGCGCTACAATATTTTATATTTTAGATACATTTTGATGTTTTGTATTTAGACAAATCAAAATTTAGTACTTACATAAATAACTTTTCTCTTGCACTAAATATTTATTTAATAAAAAAAATATAATTGTTTTCATCGTAAATTTAAATACAACAAGTAATGTACAAGTTACGGTCAAAAGTCGTTTCAAATAAACGACTTCGTTTAATGATCCAGTTTATTTAATTTATGTTTATATTCGCAGTAATAAAATGTTTTAGTATTACATATCAAATTATCTATAAATATAAAACAAATATCATTTTTATTTTTGTATTTTATTATATAAGTATTAAGTATGTTACATTCATCTATTTTATTATGCCTGCAAAATGAAATAAAACCCTATGAATTTCGTACGGACTATCACTACAACTGACACTTACGTATTTCATTAATTATAATAATTTAAACATAATAATCATTTAAAGTCGAGAACGTAATAGACAACAATGCACAATTTTATTATTTGATCATTAGATATCTTAGCTTGAGACAGAACAACATTCAAAAGTAGATAGGTAGGTAGGTATTTAATTTACAAGTAAGCTTAACAAGTTCGTCAAACGGCCAACCGGTTCAGGGACCGCTCTACCGAGAAGAGCCGACAAGAAATCCAGTAGGTACGAGAGGCTTGATGCTATATCTAAATTATATTACCTGGCACCAGTGGTGTGCACAAGGTTCTTAACTAGGGTAGGCACTACACATTGTAAAAAAAAAATCTTTCTTCAATACAGAAACGGACTGCATTAGCATTAGCAGTGCATTTTCGCATCTATGAAATGCACACCACTGTCTGCATAGCAACACACTCATATGTATATGTATGTTGTATATTGTCCACTAGCGGACGGCCGCGACTTCGTACGCGTAAATTTTAGTTTTTCACACGTCCTGCGAGAGTCATGGATTTTTTTGGATGAAAAGTAGACTGTATATACTTAGTTCAATAATCACTTTTACCTATTGAAATCGGTTCCAGAGCCCGGATAAAGAGACTATTAAGCAAATAAAAACTAGAACTTAGAAAACACGGTTATTTTTTTACAGACAGTTTATTTATAAACAGGGTGCTGGGGAGTATTTCCCATAACTTCAAGGTGTTGACGAGTCCACTTTTAGGAGCCAAACTCCATAACTAATATTTTTTTAACTAAAAAAAAACATTTTATGTTTTTATATACTATGCACAAAAATTAAGGGAGCAGAAAAAAAATCCAAATTTTTGGGGGATTTTCAACAGGCTGTAACTTATACAAAAATGGTCGTACAGCAAAAAAATAAAAAGCAAATTGTAGCTCTAAGTGTTTAGTTTTTGGATCTGAGTTTGAAAATTTTTTTTTGAAAATATTTTTCGAGTAATCATAAGAAAACCACCGAAAAAAAAATTTTCGAAATTTTTTTGGTTTTTTTTTTAATCTACGGACGTGGAAAAAATTTTTTCGACTCAACCTCAATATGGACCGGATAGCTTGTTTATTCAGATTTAATTACGTTTTTTTTAAATCTCGATACGAGCATTTCTCGCTGAGATATCGATGTTTGAATGGAAAAAGATCATTTTGTCTTTGATTACCAATATCTCAGCAACCAATGATCGCACAGAAATTTTGAGGTTGGTTTCAAAAATTTGAATAAACTCTCTACAAGGATTGGCAATTGAATTTTGAAAAAAAATTTTTTTTTCAATCATTACATGAATTTGAAAAAGCATCCAAAAAAGGGCTTTTTGTCGTTTTTTGGAAAATCAATATTTTGTGACTCCAAACTCACTCTCCGAAGATGTATGTGTGTGTGTGTGTGTGTGTGTGTGGAAGTGACGAACCACAGGGTCTGAATCTCTGATAAAACCACACACATACACGTGCGCAAGCACAAAAGCGTAAATTATGACATTTTCAGAGCGAAATTCTTGCTCCTTTAATTTTTTCAAAAATTCGATCAAGTGGGAAAAAAAACGGTTGGCTGGATTGAATTGAAACTTTGTAGGGTTTTTGTGGGTATGTTGAACAGTAAAAGGCACACTTAACGTCAGTGGTTTCCGCAATATTTTTGATTGGGCGCTTGATTTTCCAAAAAACGACAAAAAGCCCTTTTTTGGATGCTTTTTCAAATTCATGTAATGATTGAAAAAAAAATTTTTTTTCAAAATTCAATTGCCAATCCTTGTAGAGAGTTTATTCAAATTTTTGAAACCAACCTCAAAATTTCTGTGCGATCATTGTTTGCTGAGATATTGGTAATCAAAGACAAAATGATCTTTTTCCATTCAAACATCGATATCTCAGCGAGAAATGCTCGTATCGAGATTTAAAAAAAACGTAATTAAATCTGAATAAACAAGCTATCCGGTCCATATAGAGGTTGAGTCGAAAAAATTTTTTCCACGTCCGTAGATTAAAAAAAAAACCAAAAAAATTTCGAAAATTTTTTTTTCGGTGGTTTTCTTATGATTACTCGAAAAATATTTTCAAAAAAAAATTTTCAAACTCAGATCCAAAAACTAAACACTTAGAGCTACAATTTGCTTTTTATTTTTTTGCTGTACGACCATTTTTGTATAAGTTACAGCCTGTTGAAAATCCCCCAAAAATTTGGATTTTTTTTCTGCTCCCTTAATTTTTGTGCATAGTATAGTAATTCAAATAATTCCGACTATCCATGTAACACACGCATTTATTTATCCTCGCATTTTAAGTTTGGCTTCGTCATTATTATAAAGATGCGTATATGAGACACATTTTAAGATTTACAAAAGAAATATTATTTATTTCGAAAATATTAATTTATGAACACAGTCATGTTCCTTGAATATATTAATTTTTGTTAAATAATATAATTTTAGAGTTATGGGAACTACTCCCCAGCACCCTGTATATGTGTTGATGAATAAAGCAAGGTGTCATTTTCAGTCATTCACGGTGAGATATAACGTCTTGTTAATAAAAACACTACATAGGTTTCGCGTGTGATTGTGTAGTCATATAAAAAACTATTTAACATAGGTAGTATATACAAAATACAACTGGAAATGTGCTATGACTTTTGTCTGTTTGCTTATAGGTATTTTCCACTAGTATGTGCCCCGCGGTTTTACTAGAGTAGTTAGTGTTCCCGTGAAATTACGGGGATGAAAACAATGTAGCCTGATACTCATAAATAAAACGTGGCTTTTTATTGGTAAAATAATTTACAAAATCGGTTTTAATAGATCTAGAGATTACTCCCTACAGCCTCACAAACACACAAACTTTACCTCTTTATACCTAAATATTATTAGTAAGTATTAGATAATTACACCAAGACACTTAGGTCTGGCCACCGGAGTCTTTTCAGAAACTATGGAAAACTGTTTACTTTATTTAGCATGTTTTTAGGGTTCCGAACGTACGTAGTATTATTTTTTGGACATTATCTTATTACCAAGAAGATGAAGTACAAAAATTAAAACCATTACATTTAGAGATTTAATACTAAATAGTTGCGCAACTCTAATGAGTTGCTAATATGCATATTATTATAATATTATGGTAAATAATACTCTAATATAATGTTGTTACCAACACGAATTTATTCTATCTAGCATGTTGTAGGCATTGGAATGCTAACTAGAGTGCTAATCAATAGGTATTTTAATACCCATTACACATATTATCTGACATACATATGAGTACATGCATTGTGGGTGTGTATGTGTGTGTTTAATACTTATGCACGCCGAAACTACTGAACCAATTTGGATGTTAGGAATCGAGATAAATTGGATTAACACGTTTTATAGCGGAAAAAATGATTCCTACGGGATTTGTGAAAAACTGAATTTCTAAGTTGCGATTGTCCGCTAGGCTATTAATAAATTACAATAAATTATATTTTATGGTTTTAAGTATGATAACGCACATTAAATTATTCATAAAATTTTAAAACAAGTTTACGTTAAGGTTAAGGTATTACGTATTCTGAAACAAAGTTCATTGTTCGTACTACAAACCGTATGTACAAATATTTCATAAAAGATAGAAGGATATTAGAACCTTATGGTATAGGTAGATATATTAGAGGATAGGAAAGATATTAGATAGAGGTATTTTTTGCGATCAAATTTAACGTAGAGTATACAAACTACAAAGTTTCAAATAGAAACAAACTTGACGTGTTAATCATTATCAGCTTAATTTTACGGTCCAGGCCTCATATATTCTATCTATACCTTAGCTATATACTTATAATAAGACTGTAGCAGGTCATTGTACATTGAAGATATTTTGAAAATTATTGTTGGCTGGTTTGTCATTAAGTATGTACAATCGATACTGTTGCTAAAAACATTTTTTTTTAGATTTTTTTATGTCTGCCTGTCTGCCTATCCGTGTTTTTTTGTTATTCGGGCATCACGCTGAAACTACTGTATAAATTCAAATGAATGACTTTTTCTCTGTTTGAGACCATAATATGGATAAGGTTATAGGCAAATCAGAAGGAGGTGAAATAAGGGTTAAAATTCTGTATGGAAAGTCCTCTATTTTTTAGATTAACAAATCTAAAAAATTGTCCATAAATCATGAAAAAAATACAAAATTTAATGTGATTCAAGAATTTTTAAAATCCAACCCCTAAAGTGATGAAATAGGGGTTGAAAGTTTACATTGATTTCCACGCGGACGAAGTCGCGGGCGTCCGCTAGTACCTTATATGAGTGAGGCTTAAACCCACCACGCTGTGCCAATACAGGTTGGTAGGTTTAGGATGATAATGTGAAACTCCTTTAAGTTTCACGACCACTATCAGATGTTAATGATGATCACCGGGACAAACCAGATTAACGTGCTCTCCGAGGCAATATTGTTTGTGAACTAGGTAAAATAAATCAAATAAATCATGGAGACCGCCATTTTTCATACGGCCTAGCGGGCCCCGATTTGATGAATAAACCGTTACAATGTCCAAATTAGTGTTAGCTTAAAATATCAATTTTAGACTGGTCTAGTTTGAGTTTGATCGGCAGTTGCATAATCAAGATAAATAGCAAGTAAGTAGGTACCTATTTTATAAATGCACAATTCAACAAAAAAAAATAATATTAACAATTACTGTCCATTGGCGTGCAGATCATAAATGCAAAAATGCACTGCCTACCCTAAGTACTCATTACGAACCTGTATTGTTGAAGTAATATTACTTTTAGTACCTATTGTGCATTCCCTAGCTAAAAAACTGTGTTAGTTCTAATTAGTTCAAAGATTTTTAATTTTTATTTTATCTAAAATAAAGATTTTTTTTGCAAAGTACAGGATCCAAAATGGTCGGTCTCCTTTGACTTGTTATTATTACGATATTTTCGTTGCAAAATATTCAATGTATTGCCACTGATGGCACGCAATTCAACATTTCTTAAATCCCACTTCTGCATTTGTAATTAACTTTCTAGTTATGTGAGTAAGTTTATTTTAGTGAAAACTTGAACAATCACTATCGACATTGAAAATTTTAATTGAATAACAGACAATTAACATCTCTTTACGCAACAATGGTTTCTTCTGTGCTCTATCATTATACGTATTACGAATATATTAATAGTTACGTGATAAGGCGAAAACAGAAAATTAACATTATATTTCATCATCATCATCATCATATCAGCCGATGGACGTCCACTGCAGAACATAGGCCTTTTGTAGGGGCTTCCAAACACCACGATCCTGAGCCGCTGCATCCAGCGAATCCCTGCACTCGCTTGATGTCGTCAGTCCAATTGGTGGAGGGTCGACCAGCACTGCGCTTTCTAGTGCGGGGTCGCTATTCCAGCACCTTGAGACCCAAACGTCCATCGGCTCTTCGAACTATATGCCCCGCCCATTAACCTAACATTATATTTACAAGACTCAAATCAATATATATTATACTAATATCACAAAGAAGTTTAGTTTGTGGTATTATAGGAGGTAATCTCTTGAACCGATTTTGAAAATTCTTATACCAAATCCAAGTTTTATTAGTTTTATTTTGTGAGTGGCATATACTATATCTTATCACCCTTTTCTCACGGTAACGGGAACTACGCGGGTGGCGTCGGCTAGTACTTAATATTTTATGGCTAAAGAGTTTGTTTGTTTGGTTAAACACTTTAATCTTAGTAGGAACTGGTTTGAAATGAAAATTACTTGTTGTATTGGATAGTTTATCGGGGAAGGATATTTAGCGTTTCGGTACGATGCCGTGTAGAAACCGAAAGGGGTGTGGATTTTCATTTTCATCCTCCTCCTAACAAGTTAACCCGCTTCCATCTTAGACTGCATCATCACTTACCATCAGGTGAGATTGCAGTTAAGGGCTAACTTGTAAAGAATAAAAAAAAAGGATACATCTCTAGGTTAAGTTACTCGTAGATAAGGTTCTCATAAACCAACATAGAAGTTGGTTAATTTTTAGGTCTGTGAACTGTTACGTTTCAAAATTTTGCTCTAAAAATCTACGCACTATATAGTACCTATTCATATTCATAAAAGTATGCTAACGACATTCTTATCGAACTCTATAAAACGGAAAAATAACAACAGGTGCAAATTCTGATAAATAACAAACCGCTGTTGAATAACGGTAATGGGTGTTAGCTTGAATTTGATAAAATATACTACTGCCTTACTATAATTGACAAGACAAAGCGAAACAGGAACCGTACGACTAACTCCCAAGTGGGCGCTGACCTTATATTAAGGCTTTATGATAGATGATTCATGGATTTTTTTAATATTACCCATGCCTTGCTATTTTTACCCAACTGCAAGAAGGGTTATATGTTTTTCGTATCTTGTATATATGTATGTATGTAATATTCTTTATTACCTCACTAGGTGACAGTGCGCGGTTTCACCCTTGTGGTTCTTGTTCCCGTAGGAATACGGGGATAATATATAGCCTATAGCTTTCCTCGATAAATGGGCTATCTAACACTGATAGAATTTTTCAAATTGCACCAGTAGTTCCTGAGATTAGCGCTTTCAAGCAAACAAACAAACTCTTCAGCTTTATAATATTAGTATAGACAAAACGGTTTGCATTTATTTAATTTGATTTTTGTTTATAAACCTCACTGGGTTCAGATAACTTTTTTTTAATATTATATATTATTCTATATTTTACGCGAGTTTTCGTGTACTACACACATCGTTATGTGTACATACGTGTAGATATACTATCACAATTTACAAACGTAACTTAATTCCAGTGGCGAATCCAAATGCAGAGTTTTGACGCTACTAGAATTACATTTAAGTTATTTGGGCAATTAGTCATTGTCTTATCCTCTTCCAAAATGTTATTGTTAGCTGTTTTATGAGATTAGATAATGTTAATTGCAAGACTAACTTACTTCCGGTACGATGCTGCGTAGAAACCGTCAGAGGTAAGGGTAGAATAAACATGTAACTCTTCCAAGTAAGCCCACTTCAATCTAGGGATGTCAACATTTTTTCAGAAAAACATAGTATTTTTCAGATGTAGCTATAAAAAAATATAGTAAGAACACTAAATTAAAATAAAGCAAAAAAATCAACATTTTGGTGCACCATTCAATTAATGAGTTACTACATCGTTTTTCATTATATTTTCGTCTTAGTGATCATCTAAAAAAGTAATTTCAACGAAATAATCTTGACTGCACCATTTTACATCAAACCATAATGATTTTTAGTTTCTATACGATCATCTAACATGATTAATTCAAAGGAAGAAGAAGAAGAAGAAAAGAAAAGGAATTACGTAAAGACTAGTTTTTTGTTAAAATAACGTTACTATCGGCTACTAACATGACTGTACTAATTTTACTTTACGTAAAATAACGGTAATTATGTTATTTCGTTGAAAACTTAATGTTAGATGATTTAAATAAAATACGATGAAATACCAGAAAAACGATGTAGTGAGATTGTTTGAATGATACACCGAGTTACTTATTAACCCTGCAGATGAGATCGCAGTCAAGGGCTAACTTGTCATTTAATAAAAAAAGAGAAAAAAGAACTTGGATTAAAGAATTCGTATTTGATTTATAAACTACACCTTAGTTTTTAAATCCCCTATTAGGAAACATATAAATGCGAATTACTAAGTACTAATAAATTTCACGTAGGTACTGTTTTAGAACTGTTCATTAAGAAAATAATAATTTACTTTATATTTACATAATGCACGTTAATCTACAGAAATTATATAATTAAGTATCTCTTTGAATTCATAATTCTGGTTTTATTATAATATGAATATTCTACATAATTATATTACGCCTCTAATATGCAAAACATTTCACTTACATTTGAAATGAAATTAAAGAAATAATCCAATTAAAATAATAAATTTATATTGTTATATTAAGTTAATCATTTACTTATGATAAATAGGTCCACACACGCACGCACATGCACGGAAATTATGCACACGCTCTGAGTTCTGATGACAATACATAACGAGCTAAGAATCATCATTACAAATCCAATATCGCGGCCTCCCCAAGATGGCGGACTGGATGTTTGAAATTCACCCCCGTAATATGGGTACCTATCAAATGAAAGGGCTTGCTCTCAGGAATACAAAAAAAAAATAGTCATGTGACTTAAATCCAGCATGGCGGACATCCACGATGGATGACAAACTAAAAAAGAAGAAGAAATACTTTATTGCACACAAAAAAAGCGTGCTTTATGGCAGACTCCTTTTCCGCACTTGTTGATGGCCGTGTTCCAGTTTCCGTGGGGATAAGGATATAAAATATACTCCACGTTTTTATTGATAAATTAATTTTCAAAATCGGTTTAATAGATCCAAATTACCCGCTTCTACCTAATAAGCTTTACCTTTTTATAGTATAGATTAAGTAGATCCTGGGATAGAAATTGGGTGAAATTTCAGGGAGAACTGCCCTGTCGCAAAATAAAGCGATATTGGATATACTTCGTAAGTACCTAGGTAAGTACTTTTGTACAATTTGGGCTAAAATCATCAAAGTTCATTTATAAGCAGATAGTTAGTTTATAAGCAGATAGTTAGTTGTTTCCGATGACATGTCCATGTCATATTAATCATACAATTTCCATCTGTGACCGACATTAGCGCGTTGACCTTGGCAATCTGACACGTAGAGTTTAGGTAATATTTTACTATTAGATGCCCATAATATACTTACCTTTAATCGCATGGAGGTATTATAAATGCATTCGTTATCGTAATCAACATAACCTTCCCATTAACTACTAGCATTATTATGTAGTAGCCTGCAGTAAAACAATAATTGAATCTATATTTAAAAGCATGTACAATATGTTAGCGGATCAACACGGCTTCACCCGCGTTATTGCCGTTTCCTTAGGAATACGAATATTAGATATTATAGACTATGTTATTTGCTGATGATGTAGCTATCCATTGATGAAAGAATTTTAAAAAATTGGTTTATGAGTGAAAGAGTAACAAACAAACTATTAAACTCACTTTCATATTAATAATATAAGGATGGATGATAATTTTTATAATTACAATATTATATTAAATACTTACAATATATAATAGTATTATTATAATTACAATACATAATATTTTGACGATCTCCGTGGCGCAGTATTATGCGCGGGGGATTTACAAGACGGAGGTCCTGGGTTCGATCCCCGGCTGGGCTGATTGAGATTTTCTTTATTGGTCCACGTCTGGCTGGTGGGAGGCTTCGGCCGTGGCTAGTTACCACCCTACCGGCAAAGACGTACCGAAAAGCGATTTAGCGTTCCGGTACGATGTCGTGTAGAAACCAAAAAGGGATGTGGATTTTCATCCTCCTCCTAACAAGTTAGGCCGCTTCCATTTTAGACTGCATCATCACTTACCATCAGGTGAGATTGTAGTCAAGGGCTAACTTGTGAAGAATAAAAAAAAAATACAATAGCTATATCTTTTGTTACAGATGTTAAATTAATCATACAATTTTCATCTGTGACCCTAATGACATTAGCGCATTGACCTTGGCAATCTGACGCGTCTGCAGTTTAATTATTCTTTTGTGATGCTCATAATTACATGCGGGTATAATGTCATCATTATACAGTAGTACTACGAGCATTATTATGGTATATGGTACTCTCTTCTATTCTGTGGTCTACCTAGGTTTTACCCGTGACTTTGTCAGTCAATTTTATGCCCGTTGACAGCTCAAAAGTGTCTTATTAAGGTGCTGATGGACTTGAGCATCCACTTGTAATGAGCATTCGTGCGAGTGTTACATCACAGAAAAATACGAGAACATTGTAGCGAGCATTCTATATTCGAATAAAAAACATCGAATAGAGCGTTCGCTAGAATTCTCAAGATGTTCGTGGCAATATTTGGCTGGCCTCGTTGTTCAAAATTCAAAAAATTCAAAATTCATTTAATTCCATTAGGTAATAATAGTGCGCTTTGGTCCGAGAAGAGCCTACAACAAACTCAGCCAAGGTTTATTTTTTTTTTGTTTACCACCATTTTACAAACTTATTTAAAACTAAGCACATAGTCCTACAATACAGTTTAACACCTAGCTTTTTTATCATTTATATACTCTTTAACACTATAATAAGACTTTCCTAAACCAATGGCGACAATGACGACATTTTGTCAAATTATGTTAACACCACAGAAAAACCGAATATTTATTCATTTTGAAATCTTGGAATTTAAACTGTAAAATAAATAGAAAAAATATAACACAAAATTTGTATTTAGACAAACGTTTATTAAATTCTGTATTGTAGAATCTTATTAAATTATTGTGTATATAAATATTTGTGCGAGCTTTTAGTTTCATGATCCATGTCTGCCATCTAGCGGAAATGAGGTGAAACGCTCAGCAATTCACCAACTAGTGCACAAGATTACTAACAGATGGCGGTCTAGTGAATGATATTCCGATTCCGGTTATTCAAACCGTAAAGCGCGCTCTACACTCTCGGCGCGTACGGCTACGAATGCCATTAACCGCGAATGTATCTAGGCGTTCGTGGGTTATTTGTCTTCAAAATCTTTTGTAAAGGGGAATGCCTATCTCCGGCCCAGGTCTTTACTAACCACCCATTAATTTAATGATATATTTAAAAACATCTTGATAATTTTTTCAACATATCGTATAATTATCGTAGTCCATTCTCGTTGAACCCAAATGAAACCGTAATTTTTTACGAGTGTGGAGGAATTCTCGTATGAAATTGACGGCGCGAATTGCAGCGTAAATTTGCGCGAGAATGTAGAGCAGGCTTTAAATAATGTGTAAATTATAATAATGCTTATTTTTGTGTATTGTACGTAACACGTTATCTATTTATTATTATGTTAATGTAGACCTACGTAATAATTGCTTCTTTTGTTTTTTAATGAAAAAAATCTGAATGTATGTATTTCGTAGAAATCGTAGGCACTTGCAGATATCAGCGAAAGTAGTTCAAACATTATCCAAAGAATTGTAAGCATTTTAATATTTTAGTTGAGGTTTAAAATATGAAAGTTTCTAACCTATGCATAATAGAATTACTTTAGCCTCAGTGTTTAGCCTATGTGGCTTCGGATTCGGACCATGAGTTCCTGGGTTCGACTCTAGCGTTGAGCAACGTAATATTCAGTTATACTTCTTTCGAAGATATCATCTCAGAAGGCCCTTGTCATCCTGTATCGGTCCCGGTCATTAATTATCACTTATATCCTACTCGTATTTTTTTTTGTGATAGTTCGAGCGAGGTTTTTATAATAGTAAGGTGAACCTACGGGCGGTCTGTGTGTAAAACTGAAGTACCGTTTGCAAATTAGAAACATCTTCTTACACTTCTATAAGTCCTATCACCCCTAGTGGTGCATAAGGGCGAATTTTTTCTTCAACCATTTCGGCGTCAGATCAGCAGCCTTTCGCTTCTATTGACCGCTTTCAAGCAGCAAGCCAATTAGAAAAATAGCTAATATATAATTTAATTTTTATCATTACAAATTATCATATGCCACAGAGCGCTTGCTTGGCGTTGACGTCATACGCCTCCCCTAGTATCATTACTAAATGATAAAATTATGTTTTTGTTTTGCTGACGTTTTTTAGCACAGACAGGCTTTTTCTGTCACCTATCTACTACAGCCAAAGCTTTACTTACAATCTCGAAAGGAGATGGTCCAAAATTGTATGAAGACCAGGATCAGTCATTGTACGTACCCTGGCGGAAATAAAAGAAAATAATTTTTTTAACTATTTTCGATTATACAAATCTACGAAATTACTTTAATTCTTTCGAAATAATATTCAATCTCTCCTAAGAAATGCAACACTGATGAGGGTAATAATGGGGGATTGATGACGTTTTCAACGCAGTAATCGTTTTGACGTTTGCTTTCAATTGTCCTGTCGTAGTTGCTTTATGGGCGCCATCTTGATATAACTCAAAAACTTGGGTTTTAATTTTATTCATTTCTTTTTATTTAGTTACATTTATTCACTTATTTATATTTTAATCAATACCCTGTATTTTTTAAATTTTAATGATACAAGGGTACAAGAGTGGACCTGAAATGGACCATCTCCTTTGAGGTTAGGTTTGATCCGTAACCGATAATTAGAAATTGGAGGTGTTCAAGATGGTATTGGTATGGAAACCCTAAAAAAATAAGGCAAATATTTTAAACGTCAACGTTTTTCACGTCTTATCTATACTAATATTATAAAGCTGAAGAGTTTGTTTGTTTGTTTGTTTAATTGAACGCGCTAATCTCGGGAAATACTGGTCCGATTTAAAAAATTATTTCAGTGTTAGATAGCCCATTTATCGATGAAGGCTATAGGCTATATATTATGCCCGTTTTCCTACGGGAACGTGAACCACGCGGGTAAAACTGCGCGGCACCAGCTACTACTTAATACGCAACAAGCGCATGCTGTAAGTGGACGTGGATTTAAAAAAATATTTTACTGCTTTTTCTTGTTTAATCCCTTAATTATAACTTCGTGTTCATTTTGGAAGTGTAAAAACACAAGCCGCAATACGAATAAAGAGAAAGGTGATGACGTACTCAAGGTGCGAAACCTATGACAATTCCGCGACGCTTCGGGGCCCATCTAACGATCTAAGATCGATGTTTACAATATCAATGAAACTTACTTTGCAACTTCCTACATTAAAAAAACATATCTGGACAACCGAGCTGCGCTTTGGTGTTTATTTTTTGCTACACTATACTACTATTACATAAAATACCATATTATTTAAATATAAAAAAGGTAATTAACAATTGAAATTAAATAACAATTTAATCTACATATTAAGTATATATTAATCGTTATAATCATGTGATGTGAACTCACGAAATGTAATTAGTTTATTATATTCCATACTGATTAGTTTAGTATGTATTATAATAAATGCGAAAGTCTGTCTGTATGTTACCTTTTCACGGCTAAACCCTTCAACCTGTTTGGATGAAATTTAGTATAGAAATAAAATTTAACCTTGGGCCAGAACATAGATTACTTTTTATCCAGGAAAATTCCGTGGTTTCCACGGAATTAGTAGACATTCTGTAAGTAGACAATTAGAAGTTGTGCTCTTCAAATATTTTACCATATTGATTGATGTACGAGTACGTAATGCGCGTTGATGTCTTTTACACTCGAAATCCAGGCTTCCTGTATTACGATTGTTATAATACGATTTATTTATATTTTAGCAATATATTTACCGTATAGCAACAAGTAGTGTACACAAGATTTTCGACTAGGATAAGGTTAGCAGTAGACACCAAATGTAAAGATTAGGCATAAATAATAATATTTATTTTTTCAAATATATAGGTTTGTTGTCCTCAGGCAGGGCATTTTTGAAATTATGAAGTGCACGCCACTGGTAATAAACTATAATAATAGTTTTTATCGTTTAAGCCAAAATGGCGTAACTACATAAATGATAAAAACTGATAATAAATTATCATAATTACAACGTGGTCGTTTTTCTTACCGTAATTAACTTCAATGGTAAACCTTGCCTGATCGCGAGAATTAAAGAATAAATGTATAATATTATTGTAATTATAATAGTACAAAAAAGATGGCTGGCAAAGTTCAAGTTCGACACAGCAACAGAACTTACATAGGTTGATTATAAAAAAAATAGCAAACTGATAATTGCACACAACAAATATACTCTCTTAACTTTTTCTCTATTTATTTTATTTTTATAGTTCTAGCAAGCAGTGTGCCTAGTGGGAGTTTTCAATATTTTCATACTATTACTATCGCGTTGACGTAAACACGAATTTATATAGAATTTAAACAGTTGTGCATTAGTGCCACTAGATGCCGCTGTTTCAATTCCTTAGAAATTCGCGTTTACGTTAACGCGATAGTAACAGTATCAAACTGCCACTAGGCCCTCTGATAGGCTAATAAAATAAATTAATACAAGAAGCAGATGGAATAATGCTAACCAATACTATTGCCTATAATAAATTATCATTACACTTAGCAATGACAAAGTCTAGTTTAAAATTATTTTATTTGCTGATGTGGGCCCTAATTGTAAATGTTCTTTATCTAAGTAATCTAAAGTTTGTCTAGTTTTAAATTTTCGTTCATTCAATCTGGACAACGCTATTTTAAATTTTCGATACTTTTTATTTCTGTGATGAAAAAAATAAATCGCAATCTTGTAATGAAAGCTACGGTTTCAACCGCACTTTTTACTTTTAATTTGATCGCTCTGAACGAATCTAGCTGAGAACGACAGCTCAAAAAAAACATAAAAGATAATTCACTTAACACAGTCCAGTCGCTTTTTAAAACTGTATTCCAAGATAACTCGTTCTAACCTAATAATGAAGTGCCGAAAAAACTGTCCCGTTACACCTCGCAGCACGGAAAACGATTTGCTGCTCAGAATTATGTACGTAATTTTCCTACAATTTCTGCTGCATTAAGGAGTAAATAGAGAAAATATAGAAAAAATAGTATAGGGGTAATGTAGAAGGAAAAAGGCCACATTGTAGAATGTAGATAGAGATAGGCACCCGTACCTTCTTCGATAACTGTTTAAATCTGTAGATAATAAAGACACTAATTATAATAATGTTTTATTACATCGTATAATACAAGTTCTAGCAGACCAGACAGACTTTGTACTGTGCAGTTTTTTATTATTATTAGTTATGAACTTTTGTCCTTTCATTATTATAATAATATTAGGGCATGGTGCGGAGTGTTCATATAGTTCTGACTGCAATATTAAAAACATGTAGTTAGGAATAATAAAAATATCCTAGAATCCGAATGCCAACTTCACATCTCTAGGGCTGCTAATGTGAATTTTTCAAAAGGAAGTATTCCTCAATATTTATTAGTAATTAGGTATATTCTAGGTACACGCATTTCACCATCGTTTCCCATAAGACATAATTTTAGCTAAGCGCTTGCGTATACAAAAAAAAATCCCGATCCAAGAATCGAACATAGAACCTAATGTCATCTTGACAAACGAAGCAGTAGAATTGTTGTTAATTTAAAACATCAAAAGTGCCCTCTACATGCCGAATAAAGAAAGCTTGAATATAATACATGTGTGTGTAAAGTCGTAAACAGCCATCTGGTCACTTACCCACAACAAAACGACCGGCTAAAGTTTAGTTCCGAAGTGGTTTCCATACACAAAACAGTTTTACCTCGCAAGCTGTTTAGTCTAGTTCGCCATTGCAAGTTCATTGTTCCGATAGTGTTGGGGATTCGGAGAAGTCTTAACCGCCGGTAATCTGTACCTACCTGGTTTTTTTGCATCGAAGTTTGGCCCTCGACAGAGGTAAAGCTGCTTTTTTAGTTCAGTCATCACTGGGGTGCTTACGACATTTTACTATTTAGTTACGTTTTGTTGTTGGCGTTCGTATTGCTAGTGAGTCACGACTTTAGTTACCTGAAAGTTCGATAAAAACGTTGTCGATACCTCGATATTGTTTTGAAAATTTTTAATTTTTCAACCGTATAAGTCCTTTTTTTGTTTTTAAATTACATGATAAACCAATTTAAAAAATAACGTAATTTTGTCGAATATATGGTTCAATTTAAAGTATTTAAAGTGTAAAGAAAACTCATCTAATAATTCGTATTATTATAATTTATCGAGTTATAGTATTAAAATTCACAGGACCAATTAGAAGTAATTTTTTTTTATACTGTGCTCCATGTTTGAAAATTCTGGCATTTAAATCCGGCCAAATTATATTTCTTTATGATATTTATGATATTTTAATTATTGATCTAAAACCATACATAACATTACTTACTTTATACTTGAAAATTAACCACTATAAATTATTATTATTATAGTAATTACATAGACATACCCATACGACTATTTCTGTACACTTATTTTGAAGTTTTCAATAATTACTATTTCTATTTCAAGGTTTAGCATATACCTATGCGTATATCAATTGAATTATTTATATTAAATCGATATCAATGATTGTATAACCTCAGTAACATTACTTTTATAACTAAATTCATCAACAAAGGAGCCAAAAAACGTCGATAAAAGATAACATTGAATAAAGTACATCACTAGCTGCTGCGAGCGCAGCACTCGGCTGGCTGCCTGCGCACATCCGCTTGTGCGTTCAGCCCCGCGCCAAGCCTCAAGCCCTACACGCGAACCATACAAAATACACGTTCCAAATTCAAACATAATCCATACAAATAAACCGTGTTCCATACAACGTTATAGAGATGTGTCAGTGTGATCAGTGTCCGTTATTGTAATTACTCACTTTGTGTGTGTTGTTCTTTTATATTGTTTTTATTGTTTGTTGTGTATAAAGTTTGTAAAAGCGGAAACAGAGAAGCCGTATGGAAAACTGTAACGTCCAGTGAAATGTAAGTTTGCATACAATGTAATTGGATAGTGTAACAATATCTTAGTTGCTATTCATTTTAACTAAATTAGGAAAGGAAACCCTTGAGTTAACTAAGTGGATTAGCCGCTTTGGCTATGTAGGTAGGTAAGTACTTACTTAGCTGAGTTGTATGTAAACTGACACCGAGCGATGCTCTACATTTCCCGCGTTGTTCCTATATTTTTTTTAAAACTATGAATAGGAAAGTATTTATGAATTAGTTGGTATCTACATTTTATATTACTAACTTTGGTTAAGAATTTTCTTAAAAAATATATTGAATACACTGCATTGAATCGTAGTAGAAATTGTTTGTAAAGATAACATTCTAAAGAAATTATAATAGTTTTTGTATTTTTTATTGAATTTAATCGCTGTCTCTGGGTATAATTTAAGATAAGATTAGGAATATCTTCTACTGATAATAATGATAAAATTGATATATTACGTACCTACAATTACGAGTAATACACGAGTGTTTTTACACCTATAAATAGAGTATTTTTATTTAAATATCGATTAATTTAAATTAATAGTATCGAGTATTTATATGTATAAGAAGAAGCGTAAAATATCAAAACGATTACTATTTAATTTGTTGATAGGTGCGATTCGTGCCTACTTTTTAACCCGTCGATAGGGGAATAGGTCCAAAATACCCGTGTTAATTTACAGCGGAATTCATAGACGTTATAGGGGCAACCCTAGGGGATCATTTGAGAATTTGACACCCGGTGAGTGTCAAATTCTCAAACAAATAGAGGTTAAATTCGACACTCAGCGGCTAAATGATTCCCTGGGGGTGCCCCTACAACGTCTATGAATTCCACTGTTAGACAAGCCTGTTGTTAAGTAGTTTAAGTACATGTGACTGCCGATCTTCGCAGAACTTGGACGCGTTAACCGATTATTATTAGAAATTTCTTTTGAATTTTTATTATTCGAGAAAAAACAATAAAAACATCATTCCAATGACGATTAGCAAAGAGAGACCTTACCTCCTGAAAGTAGCAATTTTTACCCATCCAAACAAATAATGATTCTCTAGTTATTTTACGCTATTTTGCTTATTTTTAGCTTTATAACTACCAATTTTTGGCGGATAAAATGTATTGAACAGAAAAATGAAAAAAAAAAAAATTGGAAATTACACAAACACGAATAAATTGAGAGTTATAAAATTCCAAAATATCGTTAACGCCAGATACGGAGAATTTAAAATAAAATAAAAGAAGCTATTTCCAATTCTTGTTGCAAACTTGCTTCATACCATAAAATAGGTTCAGCCACGGCGAATAAAATACGAAATCAATTCGGTATGGGTTCGGATAGATGACGTAAGGTACCTATAGCCAGCATCACGGATTGTTACTATGGCTAAGATGGCCTAGAAAAACCTCTCTACCCATTTAAATTGTGAATCCGTGACTGACTACGATAAAGTCAATGAAATACGAGAACATAAGATAATAGGGTTCCGTATACAAGGAATCTTCATAGTTCGTCATTCGTAAATCGAGTTTTGTAAATATATAAAGTAATGAATATAATTACCTGCTATGTAGGTACATAAATAATTTTATTCAATAACTTTTAAAGATACACTAGGTAGTTTAGTGTTAGAAGTTATATGTTTAAAAGAATATTGATCATATTTGTTTTGTAGAGTACCAAATACCCCTATCCTGTCAAGGAAGTCCAGACCTTCTAGTAGGCGATTCAAATAGACTGATGAGATATAATACAATCTATTTTTTATCTAAAAATAATCGTACAATAATTTCTCGCATTTCATTTACGTACTAAGCAAAAGTAAAGACAAATTAATAGCTAAATTAAACCTAGACTCGGCCCTAATACAGCTTCAAAATTTAAATTTTAGCGAACTTTTTGTGAATGATAATCCTGACGACGTTACAAATATTTTAATAAAAAAACTAAATCAAATTATTCAAGCAAATACAACTATGACTAGAATACCTAAATGTAAAAGAAATATTAAACCGTGGATTACCCCTGGTCTTATAAAATGTATTCGGAATCGAAATAACATGCAGTATAAGCTTAAAAAGGATCCTGATAACACTATATTAAAAACCACTTATATTCGGTATAGAAACTATTGTAATAACTTATTAAAGAAAGTTAAAAGAAACTACGAACGCACTGAGATTAACAAATCCCTTAAAAACCCTTCTGAACTTTGGAAAAATATTAAAGCTATTACAAATATGTCTAAAAATAAAAAGCAAAGTTCTGAGCTACTAAGTATTAAGTCATCAGAAGATGACTCTTTAAATTTTGTAAATAACTATTTTTCAAACGTGGGAAGACGTTTGGCAGATAACATACTAAATAACCAGCCAGTATTTCATAACTCACAGCCTAACTTAGTTCGCAACGCTCCACTTAAGTCCTTCGGTCTAATAAATACTGATGAAAATGAAGTTACCGCCATTATAATGAACCTTAAAAACAGTTCTGCATCTGGATGGGACAATATATCCACTAAATTTGTTAAATCAGCCAAGGAGATTCTTGTACCTATTTTAACATCGCTTTATAATACCTGTTTTGATCAAGGTATTTTTCCAGACGCGTTTAAGCTATCAATAATTCACCCCATACATAAGAGCGGAAGCAAAAATTTAGTGGATAATTATAGACCCATATCACTTTTGCCGGTTTTTTCCAAAATTTTCGAGAAAATAATAAACTCAAGATTAAAACACTATTTACAACAATGCCAAATTCTCTCAGAATGTCAGTATGGGTTTAGAAATGGTCTGTCTACTGAAGATGCTGTTATTGACCTCACAAATGAAATCGTAATGAGGCTCGATCGGGGCCAAAAATGCATCGGTGTATTTTTGGACCTAGCCAAGGCTTTCGATACCGTTTCTGTCCCCATACTCTTGAATAAAATCAGTAATATTGGGATAAGAGGCACCCCATTTAAGCTTTTTGAAAGCTATTTGAAAAATCGGAGGCAACGTGTAAAAATTGCTAATGCAGTAAGCCATGATGAATCTGTAACTTACGGTGTACCGCAGGGTAGTGTCCTTGGACCTACCCTGTTCTTAATATATATCAATGACATTACTAAAAATTGCAATTATAAATGTAACGTTTACTCCTATGCAGATTACACAGCTTTAATATTTCATAGTGATACTTGGGAAGAAGCGAAACATAACACGGAGAAAGGGCTACGAAACATTGTTCAATGGCTTAATAGTAACGTTCTCACTTTAAACATTTCTAAAACTAAATTTATCACATTCTCGATTAATAAACGTACACAGCCTACATATGAACTTGACATTAAATGCCATTCATGTCCTTCTCACAAAGAAGTTAATTGTAACTGCCCTAAAATTAATAAGGTATGTGAGTATAAATATTTGGGAGTAATAATTGACCAGCATTTAAATTGGCACAAACAAATCGATAGTTTAACTCATAAAACTAGAAACCTTATATGGATTTTTAAAAAGCTACGTCACGTTGTACCACCTGATCAATTAAGAAATATATACATTGCCCTAGGACAGTCAATCTTAACATACTGTATACCCGCATGGGGCGCTGCCAGCAAGACTAAACTCATTGACTTAGAACGTGCACAAAGATCACTCCTGAAAGTAATGTATTTTAAACCATACAGATATTCAACACATAATTTACACAAATCTACAAAAATTCCTACAATAAGACAACTATATATTTTACTATCAATTGCAAGAGTTCATCGCACAAATAAATACGACAACACGCATAAAAATAGGAGACGTAACCATGCTGTGATAAACTCCATTTCATGTAGTACTACTTTCGCTAGCAGACAATATAAAAGCCATTCAATCTATCTTTATAATAAAATAAACAAAATTATTAATATCTATGACTTACAATTGTCAGAGTTAAAACTCAAATTATCAAGCTGGCTTAATAACTTAACGTATGATGATACCGAAGAATTATTAAAATTACATATATAGAAATTTAATCATCTAAAAAAAAAAAAAAAAAATGAAAAATAAACAAAACCTTTAACAAACACATTTACGTATGTTGAGTTATTAGAGATTATCTGGTACAAAGCTAATTAGAATCACAATAAAACACACACACACACACACACACACACGCACACACACACACACACACACACACAGATACACACTCAAAACACAGACACACGCACCCATACACACACACACAATTATTTTGCATGTTAGTTTTAATTTCTATTAATCCATATCCTTCATGATTGTTAAAATTATTTTTATTATAAGTAGGAAGAGCGAGGATCCTGAGATACAGGTTTATCAAACTTAAATCAGGGTCCTCAGCACCATTGTAAAAGGACTTATTTTAACAATAAATTTCATTTCATTTCATTTCATTTCATTTCATTTCATTTCATTTTTAAAGATCAATTACCTACTACTCGGTTTTTAGTCGAAATTGCTATTAGAACCGGTGCGGTGGTGCAATCTATTTAAGTCTTGCCAGCTCTTTTTATTTGAATTTGCTTTCTACCGGTGGTAGAGTAAATCACTAACAGACCTAACTTTTCAGAAATCCAACAAAGCAATTTTTTAGTTTGGGTGAACAATTTAAAAAAATAATTATTATAAATAAAATAAAAAAATAAAAAAATAAAGCCTTTTATTTCGCACAAAGAAAATTTTACATAGTGAACTAGGTTAATAAAATTTTAATTTTGTTACAAAACTAAAAAAATGTCAATTTTTCTCAAGTAAGCTATGTACAGTTTTTTTTCTTTAAATAGTGCGAACCCCTCTATTTGAAGGTGAAGGCCTCCTCCAGAGATGACCAGTAGTCTCTATCTGTGTCTTTTTTTCTCCATTGTTTTCCAGCCGTCCTTTCAATGTCGTCTGCCCATCTACTTCTAGGTCTTCCTCTTTTTCTAGCACCTAAAGGCCCTGTCCATGCCGTCAGCCGAGAAGTCCATCTATCGTCACTCATTCTTGCTACGTGGCCCGCCCATCGCCATTTCAATCTCATAGAATAGTTAAGTGCGTTCATTACTCCTGTTTTTTCTCTTATAGTAGAGTTACGATTTTTTTTAATTTTTCAGATTTTCATCATACTCCATGCTCCGTTGGCATGAATTTATTTTGTTCTTGATAATTGTTATACTAAAACTTTAAAAACAATTCATACACATACACCTACTCGCTCGTGCTTTGACACAATAGAATAAATCGTACATCAATAACGCGAAACTGTAACGGGGTCACATTTGGTACTCGATCATATTGCCAAACCAATAGTTCAGGTTCTATGAAGAAAGGACACGTATAAGCGCTTTAGCCTGGCCTCGCTGCCTTCTCACAACCCACGCAGGCCTTGGGCGAGCGCCAACGTCCAAAAACGTGCTCATTATATCGTTTAGTTGCACCCTAAGTGGAGCTTTTGATTTATTTTTTGTTTATTCATTGTCATACATAGTTTGAACTAGTCGCCCACAGTATAGCCAAGTTTTTGAGATATAGAGCAACTCTTGTTGAGCACAAATATATACTCAGAGGCACAATTATCCGCCACCTTAAATATAATCGCGTCGTATTAAAAAGGGAGGATAATTGTTCCTCTGAGTATAGTAGATGTGTATTCGATAACTAGTGATTTGGAAGAAAACAATTTTTTTTTTTTTTATATTTTATGTACTCGGGGGTTTTTTTAATTTTTTTTATATCTTATTCTATCAACACAATTTTATCTCTACGGCATCCCTATCCCTTTTTTTAATTAAATAACTTTATTGAATTATATTACCTATAATTTTAACACTGGGAAGCAACATTATCAACAAGTAATTCCTGCGGGAACGGGAACTACGCGATTTAAACACGGGCGTCTGCTATTGATATTACAGTAGATAAGTTATGATTTAACAACTTTTAAAAAATAAATATAACTACAAACAAAGGAATTGAGCATGATTGAGTACAAATTCAGATAATTTTCAAGGATCGAACTATTTATGCTACAAGTGCATGTCACGAATATTAAAGACTAGTAGCTAAATACTATGTAGTTACTAAATTAATATTTATAGCCATGTTATAAATATTCAATTTGAATTTAATTAATATTGATTATTCGACATGGATGTTACTTGTCTATTGCTCAGGTAGTATTTCACTGTACATACTATATAGGATGTTGCGGAGTATTCTAACTTCAAGGTGTTGACAAGTCCTTATAGGAGCCTAACTGCAAAACAATTTTTTTTTAACTAAAAAGAAAAACTTTAAGGTGTCATACAAAGTAATTCAAATTATTCCGATTATCCATGTATAACACACGGATAATCGGATTTTATATCTATACTAATATTATAAAGCTGAAGAGTTTGTTTGTTTGTTTGATTGAACGCGCTAATCTCAGGAACTACTGGTCCGATTTGAAAAATTCTGTCAGTGAGGCTTCATTTATCGAGGAAGGCTATAAGCTATATATTATCTTCATATTCCTACGGGAACGGGAAACACGCGGGTGAAACCGCGCGGCGTCAGCTAGTTAATAATATGTATTATTCATGAAATGAAAAACAAAATGTAATAAACAATTAGCTTGGTTTTAATAGTCCATTGTAGGGCCTAACGTCTTACGTAAAAGAAAGAAAAACTGAATGTATTTTATTTACCTGAGACTCAAACCCAGGACATCATGTTCCTAAACCAAAGACTTACCACTGTACCAATGCGGCAGTTGACTTCTATTTCTAATTGGTTGCAATTGTATTCTACATATATCAAGTCATAAAACCAGAAAGTCATGAAGCCAAACAAATCATAAATTCGAATGCCTAAAAAGTAGAACATATAAATAGTACGAGACCTGACATAAGAAATAACACCCTCATCTGTTATTTATTTGGTTTAAAAAATAAATGTTGGAAAAAATTCACATTGACACATTGCAATATAAAATTGTGTTGATTTTTTTTTAATTAAATATATTTCAACCACTTCCCTCATTGGTGCATTAAAAATCGTACTCTAGTTACAAGAGTAAACCCAACAGAAACGGTGTTGCCAGATATGAACAGTTGAATAATGTTATTTACGAGTAAATACCATCATCAGTTATGTAGTCTAATATGTCAAATGAAAACTCATTTTATGCTTAATTTAACTGTACTATGTTGCCATTAATCTAGTTCTTGGTTTCCTAGATTTTGTATGAAAAATGTTCTGTAATTTAACTAGGGAACCTATTTGCAATTTGTCACTGAATGTTATCTATAATTTATTTCTTATTACTACTAAATAACAGATGAGGCTATATTTTTTATTCCGGATCTTGGACTATAAGTCTTGTGAACTTAGATAAACTGCATTAGCGTTTAAAGTCAAACTAGGAAACAAAAATGTAATAGTAGTTCGTGTTGCATCTCGCTTTCGAGTCACGGCGCGCGGGCCACCCATCCGTGGTGCTTTCTACTATAGCTGAGACAGCCAACATTGTGACAGCATAGCTGGCATAATTAATGTATGCTATTTACTATTAACTACCTCTTTGATCCAGTGGTGGGTGGTCCATGTTAGCCTGAATCATGAGATTTGGACAGCCTCCGTGGCGCAGTGGTATGCGCGGTTGATTTAAAAGACGGCGGTCCTTTCGGGCCGATTGAGGTTTTCTTAATTGGTCCAGGTCTGGCTGGTCTGGGAGGTTTCGGCTGTGGTTAGTTACCACTCTACTGACAAAAACGTACCGCCAAGCGTTTTAGCGTTCCGGTACGGTGTCGTGTAGAAACCGAAAAGAGTGTGGATTCTCGTCCTCCTCATAACAAGTTAGCCCGCCTCCATCTTGCATCATCACTTACCATCAGGTGAGATTGTAGTCAAGGGCTAACTTGTAAAAGAATAAAAAATAAAACTGTCTCTTTGATCCAGTGGTGGGTTGTCCATGTTAGCCTAAATCCTCGTGATTTAGGCTAACATGGTTGGTTTCCTGGTTTCTAATCTTGTCACTATCATTAACACCTGATTGCAATCCTTAGTCTTCTTCTTTATCCATCTTAACGCTAGCCTCTAGCGGCTTTCAAGATTTTGTTATGAGAGACTTTCCCGCTTTTGTATATTTTACTACTAGAGGACGCCCGCGACTTTTTCCGCCTTTAGACCTCATAAATCCGGCCCTATCGCAAAATACGTCCTTTCGTTGTTCGTTCGTTTCGTTCGCAAAAGCCAAATTTGATCCTTGTACATAGAGCGGTTTTTGAGATTATGTGATGATGAGGAAACCTTTTACATTTATATATTAAGATTTAGATATATTTAAATAATACAATTATATCTAATTATTGTATGTATTCTTAAATAAGTAAATGTCAACTTTGTAACTGTGTAACATATATAAAATTATCCTTATCAAAATATCGACCTTGTTTTGTACTTCACAACGTAACGCCTTATGCATTATGAATACTAAATTCTCATCCGAGATCGTTTGCTTCATAAAATGAGTGTGAATAAGTTATTAAGCGATTAGTAACTTTACAGAATTAATAATTATTTTTGACTCAATTATTATATATAAAAGGAACTAGTCCTATGATATAGTCTGATTTTAGTTGGATTTTGTTTCATTATGTCTTTGTAGTCTACACTAATATTATAAATGTAATATTCTGCTAAGTGCTAATGCTCAATAAGTTTTTTTAGATTTTGATATACGTTTGCTTAATATATATATATTTTTTAATTTTCAGATTGGGGCGTCAATAGTGAGCCGGGAGAAGTGAGCGATCCCGAGGCCGGTCGCATGCGTCCCGAGGACTATCGCCTCGTGTTCCTCAGCTCCGACTCGTCGTGTCGCGAGGACACGGAGGACTCTGCCTCCACCTCGTCCTCAGCCGCGCCGCCCGCGCCCGACGACTGCGACTGGGATTACTTCGAGCCGGGCGCGGCGGCACAGCCTCAACCACCCCCGAAGCTTCCGCCTCCAGCTTGCCCGCGCGCTTGCTCTTGCGGCGCTGAACCACGGATAGTAGCAGTACCAGTGCCCGTGCCAGTGCCAGTACCCGCCGCGCTTTGGCCGGCGCTTCTCGCCTTTCCCACCCCGACCCCGCCCACCCCACACTGGAACACGTACCCTGGCTTCCCCCCGCTCGATGCGGCGGCGCTCGCCCGCCTCACGACGGCCGCCGCCGTCGCTGTCACCGCCGCCGCCACCGCGTCCGCTCTGCCGCAGAATAGACTCGAAATGACCGTCGAGCGCACCGATAAGGCGATACAGTCCGAGATACAAGCGCCCACGTCAACCGATAGCGCCGATAAGAATATCGAACGCGCAGAACATGAAACGCTGGACGGTATCAAGGTGATCGCCGAGGACTGCGCGTCGGTGTTATCGGAGTCGGTCGATATGCCAGACCACCTTGAGGCGGAGAAGGCGTTTCCGTCTTCGAACGAGTCGGGCGAATCGAGCGATTCGGAGGCCGGAGTCGCCCACAGAAGTTATGATCTCAGAAGCGGCGCCCCCGAGGAGCCGGCGACGTCGGATGAAGACTCAGACGATTCGGGGGGTGGAGGGGGTCAGTTTTCGCGCGTGTTCGTCGTCAACCCCGCGGATTCGTCTTCGGATATGGAAGATAACGCCGACAGCAGTGGTATCGATTGCGACGACTCCTACGATAAAAAATCCGACAGTTTAGAAATAATGGCAGCCGATAGACATCCAAATGTGAACATTGAAGCGGAATCCGATGAAAATGTGCCCCAAATTAATAACGACAACGTCGTTCTATTGGAGACCGTGAATTTTGTTGAACGCTATCCTGTGATCGCTTACTGCAGCAATAGTGATGAAAATAGTGAAAGTTCCACGAGAACGTCGAATTTTATTAAATTTTGTGATGAAAACATGCTCAAAAGTGAGGTCTGTGAAAAGTTCAACAGCTTCAATAATTGCAGTGACGACTATACCAGTAGCTTAGATTATCAAACTAACGCAGAAAATACCCAAAGTAGTGGAAATTCCGAAAATATCGAGTGCGATTCATTAGACAATTCTTTTAACTCCGACTGTAACATAAAAGTGTCAGTCGAATTATCCGATAACGATTTTTACCATAGCGATAAATTATCTGCGAATACAAAACAAATGCACCAAAAAAAACAATCGTCATCGGAACAAGAGGAAACGAGTTTGCCGGCCTCATCGTCACCGAGCGTAGAAAAAATAGACTTATTCAAAGGTATCGAACGTACGCTCAGTGAATTACTGAAGAAAGAATTAATGGAGGACCAAGGGGAGGAGAAAATGCACGGTCCGCGGCCGGTTTGCGCGGACGCGGGGGGGAGTGCGGGCGCACCTGTGGCGGCGGCAGTCAGCCGCTCGCGCACGGCCGGGGCGGACGGCGCGCGCTTCACGAGCCGCGTTATGATCACGCACGACAGCGTCTCCGTGGTCACGTCGGACACGACGCGGCTCATGCGTGACATCGTGGTGCACCACACCAACTCGCAGAGCGAGCCGGAACCCGGCGCCAGTGAACGACAAAACGAAACAAACGAACGATCGCTGTCCGACGACGAGTCGCAACCTTCGGGTGGAGTGACTGTCGTTAGCAATTCCGACACTCTCTCGGCGGTCGTGTGCCTCGAGGAGGGGCTCGCAGACGACGACTCGTGGGTCGAGGACGTCAGCCACGATGACGACGACGCCACCTCGACGTCCGACTCGGACTCCGGGGACGAGGCGACCTTGCCCACCCGCGGAGACGAGTTTGCGTACTGCAGACGTTCCTTAGATTTTACGTTACACACCATAGTGGAAGAGAGTTGCGAGGAAAGTGAAACCGAACCCACTATGAAAACGAGGCCGATATCGGCCACCGAACTGGAAAAATACTTTTTCTACGGTTTAGCCGACGGCAGGAACGTTCGAGACGACGAAGATCCGGTGTCGGAAACATCGAGCGTGTGCAGTGAGGGTGGCGAGTCCATTGTTGATGCCGAACAACCGAAACGGAGTGGTGATAGTGACGAATTAGTGTCGTCGCGGTTAGAAAAATATTTCTTGTCCGGCTTTATGGGTTTCACTCAGGAGAGACGGGAATCCGACGGGTCAGGCAGTGTAGGCAGCGATAGTGAAGGTAAACAAAGTCCCGAACAGAGGCGAAAGCGACTGGTTCGCGCCCGGGGCACGCCGCGGTCGCATTCTTCTTCTCTAGACAATCTTTTGACGGGGGACGAGCCGTCCCAGGATCCTCAAGAGATTTCAGACGGCTCGAGCACTGAAACCGAAGATCGGCACGAATCACTAGAGAGGCTCGATATGCAAGGTGAAACGAAAAGGAAGAAACAGAGTAAGAAGCAGCGAGGTTCACCTGCTGACGAAAGGCGGCAGTCGGTGGAGTTCCCGGACGAAACCCGCGACGACGCGAGGTCAGTGTCGGAGGGCGAGGACGGGAGATCGTCACCGCGAGTAGAATTCCCACCTCTCGGCTCCGAGCTCTCTGAATCAAAAAAACAAACTAGCAGAGATAGCGGATTCGTAGGTAGCTGCGATGATTTGTTACGGAGCGGTGATTCGAGCTCCGAATTCAACAGGTCACATGAGCCAAAAACCGAATTAGAAGAAATAATTGAGGAGGTGAGGCCTGAGGTAGACGAACGAGTCGAAAGGCCGCCGACCTCCCGCCCCCCGCCCAGTCCCTTGACCCGTAAAGATAGCTTTAACAACTGGTCGTCCGACGAGGAAACCAATTTAATGATGACAAAAATGCGCCAGTTTTTCAAACAAATGGTCAACACCGCAAACGTCAAAACATCAACAGTATTAGCGTCACCCAACGCAGAAAGTCCCCCGAAACCACCGAAGCCACCGCAACTACTTTATTTTGAAAGTGAATTAACGAGGCTAATGAAAACAGTTCCGGGTATACGAGACGAGGAGGTGCGCGAAATTGTTGAATATTTATCGAGCGAAGACACTTGGAGTGACTCGTACGACTCGTCAGATTACGCGGGCTCCGACTTGGAAGGCACCGCTGCCAACAGGTCGGCGTTGAGGAAGCAAATATCGGAGAGTTGTAGGGAGATAATCGACGAGTTCGATCGCGGGAACAGTGAAGCTGGGTCTCTGGAGCGAGACGCGGCGGGAGCGTATCAGAGACTGGCGGCGACGTTAGGGCGGGCGGGAGACGGTTCCCCGCCTCTGTTCGGGAAGGTTATGCGTCACATTGGCGGGAGACTGGTGGCGCTGATGCATGAGGTGTCCGCTGGAGCTTCTCCCAGCACAGACGACGACAGTGCGTCGGAACCGGGCGCGCTAGCCCGTAGTCGATCTCATGACATTCTCGAGGCTACGGCTAGTAGGGGCAGTGTCGCGAGTGACTGTGAAAGATTTTCGTGGCGCGGTAGTTTTGAATCGGCTTTGCTCGCGGCCGACTCGAGAGGAACTTTGGGCGGTGACAGATGTGAGGCGAGGAGGTCCCCGGCCGGGGCTGAGCTGGCGGCTCAGAAGTCCCACTCTAGAAGTTGTGGGGCGATCAGTGGAAGTGAAGATCGTTTGTGGCGGGGGAGGCGGCGAGCTTCGGCGCCTGATGCAGAGGTAAGAACAAACTATAGCTATAATTAATTAATTATCCAAAATTTTAACAAGTGTTAACCTAATATCTGAGCCTTGCTTTTACAACAGGGTAGACCCCTTTCTCGTGGAAATATCGAGATAAAAATGGCCTAATCTATTCCAGGCACGACATATGTATGTGCAAAATTTCATCCAGATCTGTTCAACTATTTGCGATATACTTACCTACTTAAATAAAGTGTAATCGGATGCAATCTTTAGGACATTGATATACACAGAAGATAGTGCGTTAAGCTGTACAATACAAGTTTTTAGGTATCACCGGTTACGTATGGGCGCAGCGGCAGGGCATCACCCCTCACGCCTCTTACTTAATGAACGACGGGGACGAACGACTTTATGCAACTTATTTCGCCATTGATTGATTTAAAGATTGCATCCGATTATACCTAACTAAGCCGACATTCTTTTGATATTAGGATTAAATCTTGTAAAGTGCAATAAACAATTTGTTTGGCTATCAAGTACGCCTTCATGTATGATTCTATCTCTGAAATTTGATACGACTATCTTGTTGAAAGTAGAGATTTTGGCACGTATCTCAAGTAGTTTGATCCGTTATTGTGAAATTTACTGCCATTGACCATTTTCTAAAGATAAAGAATTATATAGAAAACACTTAGATGATAATTATTGTTAATAAGATAACATATCTGTAACATACCTGTAGTCAGTGATAATATGTGGTGCGGGTTATAAGGCGTGTACCATACATGTGATTTTTACAGTCATTTGCAATGATAATTTTATACTATAGATTGCTTACGTCCATACAAAATCATCGCAAAAAGTGATCCGAATTTAGCTACACCACTGAGCGCACACATGCACATTTTCGTCTTAATTCCATTATACATTTGTGTATATATAGTGTTTTGTACTTCTTGAACACACAACTCTACATTGTATCTATACGATATTTAGATATTATTTGTTTAGTTATCTATCGTTCGTTGTTTAATAAGCGACTAAATGAAATGAAGTCAATTTTCCACATTTGTCCGCCTCAGTTTTGATGCGCTAGTGCCACATCTCTAGTATAAAATATCATTGCCTATTTGTATAATCAAGAGATATTGCTATTAATCTAAGATCCGGCATCAGAAATATATACCCTCATCTGTTATTCATTAGTTACAAGAAATAAATGATAGATAATGTTCAGTGACAAATTGGAAATAGGTTGCCAAGTTAAATTGCGGCTAGACACATGTTTTAAACTAATTTTAGGAAATCATGAACTAGATCAAAGGCAACCCAATATAGTTAAATTACGGATAAAATAAGATTTCATTTGACATATTAGACTACTAAATGTACTAACTGGTGTATGTATATAAATCACATTCGCATTTGCAGTCTGAAAGCAGGCAACCTTTACTTTTTTAATTATTTTGGGTATTTTCTATTAAGTAATTAGTGTACGATTTTTTAAAATGAACCAATGAGGGAAGGAGATTAAAGAAATTAAAAAAAAATAATCATTTAATACTATCTATCCGACCGCAATTTAACTATGCAACCCATGTTTAATGAGATTGTGAATATTTTCTGTCATTTATTTCTTATCCCAATTAACTAACAGATGAGGGTGTATACTTCATACGCCGGATCTCGTACTATATCAGTCATATCGAAAGTCGATTAAAATATAATATCTTTAGCAATAATCATAATAGATACAGTTTTTATACCTACTTCGTGTGCTAGAAATGCTAGAACTGCAATTGCGAAATTGAAATACGGATTTAGTTATTTGTACAATTTTTACGATAGGATAAATTATCTTGTGTTAATTTATTAATGACCAACGATGTAGCAAATAACCTATAAGTACTTATTATTATTTTTTATTTTTTTTTATCATCTACAAGTTAGCCCTGGACTACAATCTCGCCTGTAAGTGATGATGCAATCTAAGATGGAAGCGGGCTAACTTGTTAGAAGTAGGAGTAGGAGTGAGTATGAAAATCCAGACTCCTTTCGGTTTCTACACGACATCGTATCTAAACGCTAAATCGCTTGGCGGTACGTCTTTGCCAGTACGGTGCGGTGGTAACTAGCCACGGCCGAAGCCCACCCAGACAAAATAAAAAAATAAAAATATTAAGAGTTTGTTTGGTACAGAACATGCTAATCTCAGGACAATCGCAATATTCTTTCAACTGTTAGAAAGCCCAAGGCTATACTATAAGTTATCACACTTCATACTAATATTATAAAGGCGAAAGTGTATTTTTCAAAGATTTCACTCTGGATTAACACATAGGCTAGTTTTCATCCCGGTAAAATCCATGGTTCCCGTGGGATTTGTGAAAAACTGAATTCTACGCGGACGATGTCACGGGCGTCCGCTGGTATACCCGACGCACAGCTAGTTTCTCTACAAAATACTAACAGGAAATCGCGGTTTTATCTGCGTAGTTCCCGTTCCCGTGTTAGCATATGTGATTCTCTGTGCAACTATCTATTGGTGAAAGATTTTTTTCAAATTGGTCCAGTAGCTTTGAGTTTATTTGTAACATATACGAAAATATGAATCTTTGCTCTTTATATTAGTATAAATTATATCGTCTCTAACGTCTGCAAACCACATGTGCCATACGTGTGGTTATATTGTTACACAAATCCAACTACATAATTTCGAAGGCTAATAACAAATGATGTCTAAATAATGATTTTCTAATGTATTCACCTATTAACGTACGTAATTAGAGGTAATGATTAGTAATTACAGTTAAAAATTTACATAAGTAATTTTAGTACAATCACAATGTAAATTACGACTTCGTAAGGCTACGCAATTTTTCTAGTTAATCTCATTAATTGTCTGATTAAACTAAAACTAATTTAATTTATTAATGAGTAGCTGACGCCCCACGGTTTCATCCGTGGAGTTCCTGTTATTATCGGAATACCGGTATAAATAATAAATATTGGCTATGTTACTCGTTGATAATGTAGCTTTCCATTCCAAACGCAATTTTTTTTTTTAAATAATTAAAATATATTTATTTGAATAACGAAAACGCCGTTCAAATCGGATCAGTAGTTTTTGAGTAAATTGCGAACATACACACATAGTTACGGACGTGTAATCGGTATATGAGTACAGACCACAGAAAATCCTTTTTAGAAGTCATAAAAAGGCATAGGTTGGTTTAACAAACAGTTATTACACTATTGCTTAGTACGATGGCTTCGGACGCGTTGAAGTCGAATCAAGGAAAAACTGTATTGCGTTACGACGTTCGGAGTATATGTTTCGGGAACAGTATGCTTGTTTAAGGAATAATTATTAACACTACACCGCACTCGCGTCTGTGCACCGCGGAGCTATCAAAGCATGATTAATACGGAAATGGGAACGGAAACATTGGTCATATTTAAAACAAATGCCAAAGAATAAAATTAAAATAAAATATATTCAATATTTTCATATTCCTTCAATTAATATTACCTGCCACGACCAATTGGATTGAAGTTAATACCTATGTAACAGTTTTGCGTATTGCCTAGTTCTAGCTGATACTTTGTACTAATTTTAACCGATGTCCTTCAGATATATACCAATGATAGATGGCCGATAAATATTTTTAGTATTTTTTGCAACCCCTTGAGCATAAAAAAATCCAATTCCTTTCATACCTCAGGTATGAAAGGAATTGGATTTTTTTATGCTTCTAAGACCGAAAGTTAATTATTTGTTCTTTTTGCCGTGGAGGGCCTTGGACCATGGAGTCGCAATGTAAAAAAATCTCCTTTCATTACGGCTAAGTAGTTGCCTCGTCTGGTGATAGAAGGGCTGGCTAATTTTTAGCGCAAAGGATCAACTTTGCTGTCCAGCGCCGAAATGCCACCATTCCACGTATGGGCATGATTTGTATAGCTAATACGATAACTTACGAGTAGCTTAAGTTTCTTATTGTTACGAGTATAAGTTGTCATATAACTATGTATATTTTATAAAAAAAAATCCATCCATCCATCACATGTACGAGTCCCAAGTTTGTTAATTACGGTAACGGAATAATATATGTGTAACAGCGGGACACAGCTCTCCAAATAAGTATATTTGTTTGGTCGATTTACAAACAAAAACAATTAACTTCTTATAGGTTCGCCGCGAAAGATATTATCCTTTTAAAAGTAAGAAGATTTGAAGCTTAAATTCACTACGTTACTTTAATGTGGGATTACGGGCTTGCAAGATTACAAAAAAAGAATTGGATCACTTTTTGTGGTGACTTTGTACTGCACTTAACATTTTAAGTATCTATAGTATTTCAAATATCATTGGGTCCTGTAGTGTTTATTTATTGATATACTCTGATCAAGGACATGCAACCAGCATTGAAGGAACGTGATGACCAATAACTTCAAATATCCTATACTTTAAGGAGGCCTAGCCTTGCATTGGGCCATTGAAATAGGCTGATGATAAACATTCGGCGTGCATTTCATAGATGCAAAATACACTGCTTACCCTAGCGACTCTGTACGTAAAGGAATTTTCCAGCTTGTGCAATATAGTGCCTAACCTAATTAAAAACTGTAAGCATAATAAACGTAAATAATTAAGTTGCATGTTTTTCATAACAGTCAGAAGAGGAACAGCGAGCGGGGTCGCTGCCCCGCCTACCGTCGATCACGGGTCCGAGCCCGGCGCCGGCTGGCCCGGTGAAGTCGGCCCGGTACCGTGCGCCGGGCTTTAGAACGGCCACGCGTGCGGCGTCGGCCCCCGGCTTGCACGCACCGCGCCGACGCCGACCACCGCCGCCGCAACCGTCGGCGCCGTCGGCGCCCGCCTCAGCTCCTAGTTTACAGGGTGAGTTTCTTTCATTGAGCTCCATGGCACTGCTGCCGTGCTCTCTAATAATAGTTTTTTTTTTCATTTATTTAGGAAACAAACAGCATTAACATAAAAACAATAATTTACACATTTAAGAAACACTTTAGCCAATTAAGTTTCCATAGAAAGATCGTACATACATAATTTAGGGAGTTGGCAACAAGAATTTATTAAAAGTAAACAATAGTGCAAAACAAATAACATAATAGAACAAAACAATAAAATAAAACGGTGGCAATCTATAGAGAGAAGCCAAAATGGTAGTTCTATACCGGCCACTATCCATAAAGTACCACTATACAAATTGTGAAAGTTTATTTTTTAAAATTCTAAAAATGAATATAATCAGATTTTTGTCGAATGCCATAATGCATTATAAGCCTAACGTTTTAAAGTTTTTTTTTGTGTTAGGTAGATAAATTTTGTTGATGCGTATCTGAATCCAAATCACTTTATCAATGGCAATTTTAACGATGTTATTGAATGGGAAAACTTTATTATAGAAGTAGAGAGTAAACTATATTATATAGAGTAGGCATAATACGTACAAATTTTACCAAATAGAAAATTCCTTCTCCAATACAGGTTCATAAAGATTCCGGGTAGGCATTTCATTTTCGCATGTATGACGTGCACACCACTACTAGTAAGATGAAATCATGCTAACCTAACTAAGCGAACTCAAGTAATAACCACTTTCCTGATCGATCACTACGGGCATACAACTTAAGCCGGAAGTGCAAAAATTAACACATTACTTAGGCATTGACGCATTTTCCGTTTATGTTTACCTCATACCAACGTTAAGCGTGCGAACATAACGTTAATTGAGACAGTTTTCACTTTAATTACTACATCTCATGGTTTATATCTTTTTTTATCGAAATCCCATTTCCATTTATACTCAAAAACGGTTATTTGAAAGAGTTGCTATTAGGGCCAAACATAACAAGCTGCTAAATGTATTGTGCTGGTCATACTAATTTAAAAAAGCCTCAATAGCTTCACGCTAAAGGGGCCGGACTCGACACCGAGAGGTCGTGGGTTTGATCCACGCACGTCGGATTATTGTCGTACCCACAAACACAGTCCTTCCCGACGAGTTGGAAGGCAGCGGGAATATCCTACTAATATTTGAAAGGCAAAACTCCGCAACTAACGAACTGATTTGGCTGAAATTTTATGAATGGATATAGATTTTACTCTGAATTAACACATAGGCATATTTTAATCGGAAAATCCATGGTTGTCGAGGGATTTATGAAAAACTAACAACTAGTTGGTCATATTTAAAAAGGTATGGCAAATATTCTTTCCAATCTTCGTGTGTTTAAAGCGAGCTTATGGACCATTGGGCCATTTCAATACGTCGCTAAATGTTTTTAATAATGTCACTTTTTCTTACGATGTTTTTTTTTAAATTTATTGCGAACATTTGAAAACCTAGTTCTATTCATCGTACTCATTAACGCTCCTTCGAGAGAGATGTGTTGTATTAAGTCTCGTGCCCAGAGTTTTTGACTAGAGTAGGTGGGCGCTATACGTGAAAATTGTACAAAATAACAATTTTTATCTCCAGTAAAAGTAGGAAATTGATTTCCAACCTAACTAACCGTTTAACGGCCGCATGGCGCAGTGGGTAGTGACCCTGCTTTCTGCTTCCACGGCCGTGGGTTCGATTCCCACAACTGGAAAATATTTGTATGATGAGCATGGGTGTTTTCCAGTGTCTGTGTGTATTTATACATTATATAAGTATTTATATGAAGTAAGTATATAATTGTATATTAATATTATAATATCAACTATCTTAGCACCCATAACACAAGCTACTCTGTATGCTTACTTTGGGGCTAGATAGTGATGTGTATTGTTTAAGTATATTTATATATATTTATATTTTAGGATAAAATTACATTTAAAGAACTTTATAAGAAACGTGTGGCCACATCATACTTACGAAAAGCAAATAATGATAGCAAAAGTATATATAGTAAGTGCTATGACCATGCCAATGTTTTGAAACAAAGATTTTGACTAATCAACTTGACACAAATGAAAGATATTTCAAAAGAGCGTACATTTCGATATATGAATGGCGCACTTTCAATGATAATATTTGTTCAATATTGTTGACTGACTAACAGAAAAGTAAACACAACATTGCAATTCTTGAGGCAACTTAACATTGTTATTAATATATCAGTGCATTACTAATACATTATTGAGTTTGTCTCTACTTGAGATTACTATGAGCGAGCACTTTATATGTAAAATAATCTATATTAATATTATAAAGCTGAAGAGTTTGTTTGTTTGTTTGATTGAACGCGCTAATCTCAAGAACTACTGGCCCGATTTGAAAAATTCTTTTAGTGTTAGATAGCCCATTTATCGAGGAAGGCTATAAGGCTATATATTATCCCCATATTCCTATGGGAACAGGGACCACGACGGTGAAACCGCGCGGCGTCAGCTAGTATATTATAATTTTTTTTTAATAGCGAGATATCATAAGCATCTAAGTCTACATATCGATGTAGTCTATGGTCATAACTCATAGCGCAATGGTTTGCAGCATATACGCTATGCAATATTTATTTAAAAACTAGCGGACGCCCGCGACTTCGTCCGCGTGAAAGTCATTGTAAACTTTCAACTACCCCTATCCTATCCTACCCTACCTCTACCCTACCACTACCCTACCCCTACCCTACCCTACCCTACCCCTACCCTACACTACTCCTACCCTACCCCTACCCTACCCTACCCTAACCCTAGCCTACTCATTAAGGCTGCACTTCTTTATTTATTCCCCCCCCCCCCCGCGAGTCGCATCGAGCGCGGCAACCGTTACACAAAAATAATCCTTAAAGCATGAATTAGTATTCACGCGCGATGGCTTAGCGTATTTCTTGTATAACTTTCTTTATTTCTTTTTTTATTGAATAGGTAATAATGTTAACTTTTTTAGTTAGGGATGAGTGATGATTGTTATAAACATAAGAGTAGACAAATGTAATTAGAAAGCTCCGAACTGCTAAGCTACTTGGAGTTACACGTGTTATTGTGAGTCAACCATAAAAGATAGACATATATATGCTGTTGTGTTTTTATAGATAATTTTAAGGAGAACATTTCCGTGATACTTGATTTCCATGTAGCTTTAACCATTAAGGCTGTACACGCGACGGAAGCTTAAAAAATTGAGTATATTCTCCCGTTTTCTCAACATTTCTCTTCACTGCTCTGCTCCTATTGATCGTAGCGTAATGAAAAGTATACTATAACCTGCCCAGGAGTATGTAGAATATTTGTACCAAGTTTCATTAAAATCCGTTCAGTAGTTTTTGTTTCTATAAAGAACATACAGACAGACAGACAGACAGACAGACAGACAGACAGACAGACAGACAGACAGACAAAAATTTTACTGATTGCATTTTTGGCATCAGTATCGATCACTAATCACCCCCTGATAGTTAATTTGGAAATATATTTCATGTACAGAATTGACCTCTCTACAGATTTATTATAAGTATAGATGGAAACTTAATCATTTTGCTCTACTTTGTAACCTCATTTCTTTATGGCATGCGAGCACAAGTACTCATAACTATAGTAGGTACAGTGGTAACACAACAAGTGCCTTTTAAAATCAAGTATATTTTAGTTGACATGCTTCTGTAGTCCTCGTAGAAAGAAAAGTATATAGACCGATGGGTGCCGCTTATGAGTACAAGATTTTTTTTTAAAGTGGTGACACAAATTTATATGAATATATAATTTATATAGTTACTAGCGGACGCCCGCGACTTCGCGTGAAATTTAGTTTTTCGCAAATCCCTCGGGAATCATGTATTTTTCCGAGATGAAAAGTAGCCTATGTGTTAATCCAGAGTAAATCCATTTCCATTCCAAAACTCAGCCAAATCGGTTCAGTAGTAGCGGCTTCAAAGAGTAACAAACATCCATACAAACTGTGCGTTTATAATATTAGTAGGATTATAAACTATGACACAGAAAATCACAGAATCTCATCTGTTTACTGTTGGTTATCTGTTAAGTGTGTAATAAATTGGCTACTTAACAATTTTCGAAAACATATTATGTCATTATTTTACATTAAATAGGTTCATTTTATGTCTTACAATTAAGTATTTTTTCTTTATTTTCTGTAGGAATGCGGTAGACGTAATAATCTAGCTATTATTTACTCTAGTCCTACAATTAAGTAAGTTGTCATCCCAAATAGTTCACCATGATGGATAGATGTATTTATCAAAGTTCATTATTACGCGGCACGTTTTACTTTCGCTCCAGTCGGTTGTATAAGCAAATGTCAGAATTTACAAACTGCCCTAGTATCATCAAGTAACAGATGTTTAAATTGTAATCGTTTTTTTATATTCTCTCGTGTCTTTAACATTCTTGCTTACATAATAGTTGTGGATGTAACCTTTTCGATTGCGACCTCTTTGCAATGTTGTATTGCAAGGCTGTGAAACGTCCTTCTGATTTTTAAATGACTTTATGTTTGAATATTTGAATGATATAATGATATAGATGGATATAATTGAATGATTCTAATTTATATTCTCATTCTATTATGTGTTTTGTATGTGCTTGTTAAGCAACATCTTCACTAATCGTCAAGCGAATTTAATGAATGAATCCATGAAAACATCATCAAATTACTATGTGATATATGCATCGATCTCTTATTAAAAAGTGGATGCACAATCAGCGACCAAAAAACGTCCCCACTCAATGAGTGCCAAACACAACTTATTGGCACTCAATTCACGTAGTCGCATTTGCAAATTCCACTTTAAACTCAATTCTTAAGATTGAATTTGCTCTGAATTTGGGATTTTATTGAATATTGGACTATATTTAAAGGCTTTAGACATAATTTTCTTTACCAATAATTCTAAAACTATCAAAGCAAAATTGGCCAGTTTTTAAGTAAAATTTTCTGCGTGATTTGTGCGTCCTTTTATTATAAGAGGTCAATGAATATATGCAAATGATTTCAAAGACAAAATACAACTAACCGAGAATTTCATTACGTATTTTTTAATAGTTTTTTCGAACTCGATTTTGATTAATTTTAATAATAATTAATCAAAATCGATTTTGATTAATTATTATTAAAATTAGTTACATACATACATTTGTCCATTTAATATTTCAAAAAACATGAAAAAAAAATAGGGAGGACTCCTCTCAGCAAATTATATTAAGCCTAAGTGATTCAAAATGAATCGACAGTTTTATTATTAAATAGTACGTTTAAACTTACAATTAATACTTAAATTTTCTTTGAAACTTAACTGAGATATTATGTTTAAGACAATTAGCTAAAAGCATTCGTGTACGCGTCTAATTGCTTAATGTACAAATTGGCTATGTGCAAGTCAGCGGTCTTTTTACGACGCGGCAATTATACGCGGCATTATTGTTTAATTTTTTTCTTTATTTTTAGCTACGAATGACACATACAATACAAAATCAAGTTAACATTAAATGGCAATTCATTTAATAGTAGTTTGCCACTAATTGGCGTTCTGTTTATAGTCACAGTTCAGCAAAAAGGTGAAGTACTTACATTTTAATTACCATTTTTTAACGTGTTATTCGGAGTTTAGTCATACTATAAATGTGTATACTATAACTAGTAGAAATAGACTTTTTTGTGATAGATCTTGTTCTGGGAAATACTTTACTACCGCCATGTTTATTTTTGTCTCCGAACAACATTGCTTCAATTCTTAAAGGCATGATTGTCATTTGTCAGTGTAAAAGGGATGATGACAAGGTTTCAATATATTTATTTTTATGAGACATTCGGGTAAACAAAGTTATCTGATTTATACATTAAAACTATAATTGTCGGGATGTTTATACAATAAACTAGCTGACGCCGCGCGGTTTCACCCGCGTGGTTCTCTTTCCCCTAGGAATACGGGGATAATATACACTGAAAGATTTTTCAAATCGGACTACATTAGTTTCTGAGATTAACTCGTTCAAACAAACAAACAAACTCTTCAGCTTTATAATATTACTATAGATAAGATTATAAAAATTCAAAATATTTTAACGTAATTAGTTGAAAATTCATACATTTTAGCTTCCTTGCATTGAATGTGACTTTTCATTATGTGTAATATCAAAGATATTTGTAATTTTGTTTGAAAAAAACTTCTACGAAATTGCTTTACTATTAGCATACTATTACTTCATGAACAATTTAAAAAACTGCCATCATCCCTATTGGACATGAGGAGGACTCCCTACGCCACAGATTGATGACATAAACTAATGTTTGACCTAACTGAATAATAGCTACATTATGCCTATATGGGCATCAGGAACTTAATTACATAACTACCATTACAATTCCAGGTAAATTAATTAGATTTAAAACGCAATTAAGTACATTAACTTAACCAGCATTGATGACTTAATCGTATTTTCTAATTTAAAGTCATTGAACTTCTTAAATACGATTTATTTCCGCGGGCCAATTATGAGATAGTCACAGTTTGTGGTTTTTCCATCGAAATGTAATTGGATACTTATAATTATCGACCCATATTCGGTTCACTGCTGAGCTTGAGTATCCTCTCAGATTGAGAGGGGTTAGACCAAATCTTCCACCACGCTGGCCCAATGTGGATTGACAGAAATGTAATTAATTATCTAATAACATTTGATAGCTCTACATTCATTTTTCCAAAGTACCTATAAACATGAAAACCACTTATGAAAATCCCTTGCCACTCCTCACTACTAATATAAACGCGAATATTCATATGGATGTATGCATGTTTGTTACTCTTTCACGCCGAAACTACTAAACAAATTGAGCTGAAATTTAGAATGCAGATAAATTATAACCTAAATTAAGTACATAGGCTATTTTAAATGTCGCAAAAATCACTGCTCCCCACGGGATTTGTGAATTTAACGTGGAAGAAGTCGCGGGCATCGCATATTATCCTACACTTCTCCTCGTTTATGTAACTTAAAAGCATGACATCCTAAATTCACAGTGACTAACAGTGGAATTCATAAACGATGTAGGGGGATCCCCAGGGGATCATTCAGCCACTGAGTGTCGAATTTAACCTCTATTTATTTGAGAATTTGATACTCAGCGGGTGAATGATCCCCTGGGGGTGCCCCTACAACGTCTATGAATACCACTCTAAGTCACGGGTGTTAAAATATTCCACAAGACATTACTGCAAGTCGCTCGACCGTACTACTTGACCAGGTTAAAAAGTGGACCTAACCGTTGTTCAAGTATTTAAACTGGCCGCGATATGTCCACATATCGCCTCTAATGTCCACATTATCTTACGAAATCGATCTATTTACAATAATGCTTTCCTTACAAAGAAGGTATTATTTATTACTCTTAATAAAGATAAGTGGAAGAAGGTTTTGTATTCTTACAAACTTGTTATTGTTAAAAAGAAATGCGTGTAATAGTAAGCCTCAATAACTGCATAGAAAAACCGGACTATGTTAAGAGGTCATGGGTTCGATCCCCGACTATTGTCATACGCACTTTCCGATTAGAGGAAAAAAGGATAAGGGTCATATTTAAAAATAAATATGCCAAATATTATTTTCACTAAAAATATTAATAAGACCAATTTGGTAGCTTAGCTACTCTTTCAAACAAAAAAATAAATTTCAAAATTGGTTAATAAATTCGTTATTTATTAACCAATTTTGAAAATTGTTTTGTAACAAACATGAAAAATACGCGATGGATTGAGAACATGCTCCTTTTTTTGAAGTCGGTTAAAAATTAATATGGCGACATCTAGACGCCATACAGGCCAAGAAAAACAACAAATGTGCATGAATTGTGTCAAATATAATTGATTACGTTTATAAAAATAGGTTTCTACGTTCCATTACGTTTTCAACATGTTCTTTATCGAGTCTTATCGCCATTCTTGTGACAAAATTAAGATATCGATTTTATTAATCGAAAGTTGACATTGACGTTCGTGACAGCCAATCAATTTTCTGATTTTTTTTATCAGCCGAGCATTTGGCAACGTTCGCTATGGACCTATGAGCCTGCGACAGACGTACCTACCTCATTTTATGCTAGCCACTCACCATCCATAAGTTCACGTACCTGCAGCGCTAACGGCAGGACATCCGATAAAACTGATAGTGTGTTGGTCGCGATGTAC
Source organism: Bicyclus anynana (assembly GCF_947172395.1). Classification (NCBI taxonomy): domain Eukaryota; kingdom Metazoa; phylum Arthropoda; class Insecta; order Lepidoptera; family Nymphalidae; genus Bicyclus; species Bicyclus anynana. The sequence continues at coordinate 9,810,203 of NC_069094.1, read as the reverse complement.
ATGGACATCCAATAAAATTGATTGTGTGTTGGTCGGTCTGCATGATGTCATTCATATCCAAGTCCAAACCAAATTCTTTATTGGCTACCATACCTACCTATGGTAAGTAACTTTCAACTTCCTAAAATGAGTGTCCAGTGGCGAACACTTCATAAAGCTTACCCTAAGGACTCATTCATCATCATCATTAACATCCTATGGACGTCCACTGCTGGACACTCTTGCATGGACTTCTAAACAAAACGGTATCGAGCCGTCAGCACCCAGCGGCTCCCTGCTACCCGCTTGATGTCCTCAGTCCACCTAGCGAGGAGTCGCCAATACAGTACGTCGACTAATACAAATAATACGACGCTTTCTGGTGTGGGGTCGCCACCCAATCCCCAACCACTCGGGGACCCCGACGTCCATCAGCTCTTCGAACTATGTGCCCTTCCCATTGCCACTTCAGCTTCGCGACTCTGTGAACTATATCAGTGACTTTGGGTCGTCTGCGGATCTCCTCATTTCTGATTCGATCACGCAGAGAAACTCTAAGCATAACTTGCTCCATCGCCTGCTGAGTGACTTTTTTTTATGAGGGCCACAGTTAGCGACTAGGTCTCAAATCCGTAAGACATCACTGGCAACACGCACTGTTCGAAGACTTTCGTCTTAAAGTACGTCGTAAGCGCTGATTACGAATGTGTATTGGTCAATTTTCCATTTTGTACGATTTTTACGTACAGTACCTAGTTGAATACCTTGCGCACGTCACTGGGCGTGTCTGGCTATCGCAGTCTCCTGATCTACTACTTTTATTCTGCAGCACTTGTCTTTGCAACGTAACACCTTTCAAAAACTACGGACACCGGTTTCCTGATAAGGTTTCCGGTTTATCAGATGTAACCGTACTTGTTTGGCTTCGTTCGCGCCACGTTTCTTTATCGAGTCCAATAGTGACCTTACTATGCAGGTTAAGTCACCCGAAAGTATTACTCAATTCTCGACCCGGATGCAAAAAGAATTGTTTCTGTGCTATGTTTCGTAAAAGTTCATTGTATTGGCTATTGGCTATAAAGGTTTGCTATGGTTCGTCAAACAATCGATAGTTAGGTGGGTTCTCGTTAAAACACATGCCATGGTGTGCCGAGACTCGCAACTTAGTAAACAACATTTCTCCTTGATTAGTAACGCGTTAGTTTTAGTACTAATTAGTAAGTGCGTTGGAACATTCAAGGCCTGTGTCGATGTCTTTTTCGCTTACTTTCTGTTACTATTTGTTATCGTGTTTTCAAGTTTCTACATTTCTAGATACTATTTTACAAAAGATGGCGAGCAAGTTATTGTTTTAATTCGTCTGTGCAACGGGATTTCGTGAAAGAATTATATTAAGTATAGTTGCATAATAAAACAGAAGTACCTGCCAGTAGCGAAGACTGAAATTTTCTCGTAGGTAACCCGTTCAGTTTTTTAGTCTGAGTACGTTAAATTATGTATGTCCGTCAAACTCGTGGATTTTTAAAAGGTAACCCGATAGGAGTCGGGTTGTTGAACCATCGCCCCTGGTACCCACCTACTTAAGATTCATTATTTTTATACCGACAATACATGACGAAAAGTGACCGTCGAACTTTATGTTAGACCGATAGAACTATAGTCTATAGACACCTTAGATATATCTTTATTCAAACTGTTAATATTAAACATTATCATTCAACTGTATCAACGTCAGTTAAGGACACGTAATGAAATTTATGCCAAGTTGGTAGGTAGGTATTAGAATCTAAGTGGCTACTTGACCATTGTAAATATATAAATGGGAACCAATGTACATCTATGAATTAGCAGCTGATTGGAATGACAAAAGCATTGACGCTTTGCACTCATAAAAGCATGACTAATAAATATCCAATAGTAATCAATATCAAAGATAATGACCGATATAAAGAATTCCATTCTATTCTTGTAATAAAAGTAGGTACCTTACTACATGTGCCCTGCGGTTTCTCTCTTGTAGATCCAGTTACCGTGAAGATATCATCATAAGTAAGAAAAAGATGTTTGTTCCAGACTATAATTTAGCATTGTATCAAAGAAGAAGTTGAAATTGGGTCCACTTTTCAGAACTATACAGAAATGAACAATGTACTAAAAATCTTATATATTTTACTAGATTATATCATCTAGAATCTTAGCTGAAATAATATTCGCCAACTGTGAAAAAAACTGATGAAACTATTTTCACACCGATCATAGTGATTTTGGTCTCTTTGGTGCATATTACACTAAATTGTCACTCTCACTTGTCTTTGCAAGCGCGGTCTGTCAATGTCAAAGTTAATCAATGAATGAGATGTCATTGTCAAATTTGGTACGATTAACTTATCTCCATTTTCCATAGTTTCGTTTTAATTGAAAAAATAAATTTAATTTAAAACATATTAATGTAGTATTTTTTATTGTTGTTAATGTTTTTTACCGGCTTCACCACGCTGCTTGTAATCACTCATTTTGATTGTAATCACTCATTTATTATTTACTAGCGGACGCCCGCGACTTAGTCCGCGGTGGAATTCAGTTTTTCACAAATCCTGCGGGAACCATGGATTTTTCCGGAATGAAAATAGCCTATATATTAATCCAGAGTACAACCTATTTCCATTCCAAATTTTAGCCAAATCGCTTTAATAGCCACAGCGTAAAGGTGGAACAAACATACTTACATACACACGCACAAACTTTCGCCTTTATAATATTAGTGTGATTCTGTGTCAGCGTACCTAAATAGTACTGGAAATATACGAAGAAATCAAATTTTTATTTATTGATTGGTGAAGGAAATCACGTTCCTTTGTAACTTGTAAGCCACAAATGACGTATCTCGAGATCTTGTTGCCTAATTTCACGCTTAGACGGCTAACATTTACTCTATTCAGTTTCAGTTTAATTATATTAAAATAGTTAGTAAATTCAGTAGAGTAGTAGAAACATAATAGTATAATCCTACTAATATTATAAACGCGAAAATTTCTGAGGATGTATGGCTGTTTGACTGATTTATGGTTTGTTACTCCAAGCAAAAGCTACTAAACTGATTTTGGCGAAACTTTATAATATGTCGATTATATGTCGAAAATGATGTAAATTAGTTTAATAAATGTAGTTAAATTTAATTAATGCTGTTAGGAATATAACGGACTCGCGAGTGTATCAAACTTTCAAATTAACAATTAACAAATATAGCTTTTTTAAAGGTTAAGCAGTTGAGTTCTATATCTGTGCTAAAAAGTTTGCTAGCCGTGTGAAACCTGGGCACGGTACTTGTTATTCTATACAAGAAACGATAGTACACAAAGGTGAAAAGAAAAACGGGAAAGCATTGTGTATGAATCGCAGTAAATTTAAAACGCGACGGCCATTATTCTATATCGACGTAGTTAAATGCTTTCACTTGACTCTTAAACATTCCGAGAGATTCAATCAGACGGTCGATTAGTTGAATAAATATTGTTATGAAATAATTTAGGGCGGCATGCACTCCTTACGTAACTTGTTGATATCGACGGCTAATAAAGTCTCAATGGCTCGATCAACTTTTTATTGGCGCATTGACATCAGAGGAGTGCCGGAGTCGTAGGTTATACGAGCACGAGAGATGAAAGAGAAATATCAGTTACAGCTAAAAGGCTAACACACTCCTAACACGAAATTTTTGGCAGGGACTCTGAAGTACGTGTTAATCCAGGAGCATTTTTTTTCATTCATTTTTAACTTAATTTCACTTAATATTTAAAGCTGATAAGGACTAACTAAATAACTTAGAAGAGGTACAAGGCTTTCTCTTAGAAAAGGTCCAAAAATTAGTAAAGTTTTTTTTTCAACTTTTCAATATTAAAATTTTATTTATTTACAATACATCCCTGTATTTGGGCCATAAGAATTGATATATGTACCAAATTTCAATTGGATTGGTCCATTATTTAGGAGAAAACAGACAGATCATAAAATGTGCGCGAGGGGGATTATAAGGGTTCCGTTTTTGTACTACGTACGTTCGGAACCCTAAAAGTACCCTAACTTAGTGCGCTTTTATTTCAAACTGCTTCGCAAGTTGATATGACCTAAGACCGCAGTCATGCTAACTTTGCGTCCCAGTTTAAGCTATAATTTTAGTTTCGCACAAGTATAAGCATTATACGCCTATAGATTAGGGTCAACAGAATTTGTGGTCATAATTTCATTAAATTGTGTTAAACACAAAGTTATTGTAGTCTGGTTTAGTCATCGACCGCAACAAAGAGGGTGGGAACCCTAACGCAATGAGAGGCATGTTGTCGTGACCGCCCGAACAAGGCTTATATTTCGATGAAGTAACATGCAAATAGCGTGGAGTGCTAGCAATACTACGCTCCAAATGTCACACAGATTAACTCATTGATTAGCAACACTAGAAGGTACCAGTTACTACATTCACAATGGTTCATTTGCAATTCTGTGCCCTTAGCGTGAGATTTGCACTCGCAATCGATGCGACGTTTCGAGTATCGTATTAAGATCTAAAGTCGACTAATTCTCTTCGCTTTAAATACATTTCATATGACTATGGATCTCATTTGCACAGTTTTTTGTGCTTTGCTCGAAGTACTTGTTTCAATTCACGCCTTGGGCCAATATGGGAATTAAATATTAATAAATTTGTAAATACAGTGAAAGTCAGGCTGTGTATGTGCGATGACGTACTGCCAAGCTGTTTAGCGTTGATACCATGCGGTGTAAAAACCAGGTCCAGGTCACTACGTTTAATAAATTGAAGCCCTACATCGTCACTTAACATCAGTTGCAGTGGCATGTGGCAATCGCTCATTTACAGCTTGATTAAAAAAATAACTATGTACCTATTATTATTCCGTTTGCGTTTTGTTTCTAGTTCTAGCATTTGTTTACTTTTTAACAAACTATTTTAAGCACTGTCAATAAAAAGGATTTTATTGTAATTAATATTAAAATTACAGCGGAGAATTACTTTTCGATTGCGTTTTCGAGCTTATCTCATACTAAGGCACTGATATTACTAACGCGTCATGCGAATAGATCGTTTTGATTGTATTGTACAGTAGGGCGATCTTCATACGATAACACTTGTGTATTTATGGATCTTACGCTTTTATCGACCACCACAAAGTTTTTACCTGCACTATGTAATATTTTTGAACGAAACTGGTTTATTGCTACGAATGCAATTTACTGTTAGGTACATGTTTTGAAATTCAAAATGTTATCCGTTATTTTAGACGTACTTACTTATACGTTGCGGTATATTTTCATTGTATTAAACAGTTATATAAGTTAAGAAATTAAATATCATGTATCTCAAACGGTGAAGGAAAAACATCGTGAGGAAACTTGCATAGCTGAGAATTTTTTTAATTCTCTACGTGTGTGAAGTCTGGCAATCGGCATTGGGCCAGCGTGGTGGACTATTGGCCTAACCCCTCTCATTTTGAGGACTCGTGCTCAGCAGTGATCCGAATATGGGTTGATTAAGATGATGATGATGATACAGTTATATTTAGTTATTAGTCTCGTAATAGATCTAAACATAATTTTACTAATAATGACTTGAGGGAATGGATTATTTTATTATGTTTGCTATAGTCATGCTTGATCACTATATTAATCAATGGTAAGTGTCGATAACGGGATGCACTTGTTCTGGAAGATACGTATACGCCGCGCCACGGAACAAGTCTTGAATACGCGGCGCTATGGCTCTCATTGTCATTTAGTAATGGCGGTCTTATTGTCATATGTGTAAGCCGCTGTCAATTTTAGTTTACGTTTTAGCCGCAGGACTTCTTTTGTGGTGCGGTATCTAAAATTTTTTGAAGTTGCAAGAATGAATAATCGGATAGGCATTTCAAATTGGTTCACTTAAATGTATGCTTATCAAAATTAACAATTTATTATGATCATTTGATA